>NW_004955448.1:17868683-17915479 GCF_000276665.1 Chinchilla lanigera
TCAGCAATGCTGAAACTGTTAGGACTTTGGCAACTCTTGCAGATGGACTAAATGCTCTTTGTATGAAGGGATGGGCATGAGTCTTTGGGGAGCCAGGGGTGGAATGTTATGGTTTATCCTAAAATGATTAAATTGTTTTCAGGCAACTTAATTATATTTTTGAGCCAAACTCAATATTTAGGGAAATACAAAACTATCCAGCACTCAGCAAGATTAAATTTACTGTCTAGAGTGGAGTCAAAACTTAATAGTCAAAGAAGCATGAACATATTTTCTTCATATTGAGTCATAAAGATAAAAATTAATCAATCAAAAATGAGGTAACAGGTGTTTTTTGTTCTGAAAGTGAAGGGAAAGCAACAGGATTTAACTGCTTTTTCTAAATTTGAAAATAAAAGCTCTTGATATCTTTACAAAAGACAGAAAATGCTGGTTGCTTTATGTTCCCTGCTCTTCTCTGAAAATTCTATCATCTTAACTTGTCAAGAAAAAAATTATGTTATGGGAAGACAATTTGAAGAGTCTGTTGGATTTCTCCAAATAAGATATCATTAGGTATACACATTATACTAACTTCTGGTAATATACTGCAAAACCAGCTACTTGATAAGTGTATTTTGCCAAAATGGAGACTAAAATTACTTGTATTTGGGTAAAAGTTATCAAATCGTAGAGAGGGAGAAGAGAAGGAGAGAAGAAGAGAGGAATAAGAAAAGACACAGAATAGCAAAAGAACAGTACAGACAATACAGAGTTACAAAGTGGTAGGAAATTAACAATGCTTGTTGTGTTACATATTGCTATATTCAAAATGGTTTCTCATGAAAACAGATAGAGATATGCAATATTGATCAATCAAGGACTCATTGACAGTTTCTTAAAGGTTGTCTGTTAATGTTTTCCTCCTTTTATTTTTAAAATAAAACGAAAAAAAACAAAAATGGGTGTCTGAGATGAATACACATTTCTCAGATGAAGAAATACAAATGGCAAATAAATATATGAAAAAATTTTCAACATCACTGGTCATTTAAGAGAAGAAAATTAAAACAACACTGAGATTCCATCTCACTCCAGAAAGAATGGCTATCATCAAGAAATCAACCAATAACAAATGCTGAAGGGGCTGTGGGGAAAAAGGAACCCTTCTCCGCGGTTGGTGGGAGTGCAGACTGGTGTAACCACTGTGGAAATCAGTATAGAGATTCCTCAAAAAGCTAGGATTAGAGGTCGCATTTGACCCAGCTATTCCCGTGCTGGGTACCTTTCTAGAAGAGTTAGAAACATCATACCACAGCATTATACATGCACCAAAATTTATAGCAGCACAATTTGTAATAGTTAAATCCTGGTAACAGCCCAGATGCCCTTCAACTGAGGAATGGATAAAAAAGATGTGGTACTTTTATACCATGAAGTACTACTCAGACATAAAGGATAAACTTGAGACTTTTATAGGTAAATGGGTGCAACTTGAGACCATACTCAGTAGTGAAATAAATCATACTCACATGTGTAAACTTCATATTGTCTCCATGATGTGAGACACTGAAAGAGTAAATAAGGCCTAAAATGTACAATAGATATTGTAAAATGGGAAGAAATTGTTAAAAAGGAAAAGGAATTAGGATGGTGGGAAGGGGTAAAGAAGGAAGGGAAAACAGAGAAAAGTTGCAAGTTTGTTACACTGTTAGTATCTTTTAGTTCATCGAAAAGGAAGGTTTGAGCTTATATTGATTAGAGAAGTTTTTATGCCTATATCTTGTACTCTGAGTAACTACTTTAAAAGTAGTAACAGGCAATGTATTCACTATTGTTATTCTATGACCTTATGAAATTTTGTTTTATATTTTTTCATAAAATAAAAAGATTGTGTTATAAAAAAAGACATAGAGAAGTAGAAGATATCACTAATAGAATAATAAAGCAAAATTTTTAAATATAAACTGGAAGTTTAACAGTAAAATTCAAAGCATGAGTTCAAGAAATATAAATGGACTACTACAGGAAAATATGTGCCAAGATTTCATAAGAAAACTCCTTCTTCCATGGTATATAACCCTTCTGCTACCGATTATAAGGTCAACCCCAACAGGGAAAACTCAGGTGAGAAATGCCATAAAATGTAAAACTTCATGGAATCGTGATACAAACTGACAACCACACATCATTATTTATTTGCTTTGAGGCATGGAAAATATTTTTAATAAAATTACAAACTAAAAGTGTAAGATATTTATGAGTGAAATCTTGTTGAAAAGTCGACCATTATTGTATCATGTACACTGCAGCAGCCATCCTTCTGTCCAAGTTTGTCATCTGACACCTGAATGATTAGTGGATATAATTAGAAAATAGATTAAACCTCTGATAAGGGAAAGTGGGGAGAGATATTCCTTAAAAATTAATTTGGTAACAGTTTACATTAGACCATCTATTAAGCAGCCACTCATTTTATTTTCTCATGAGCACAGCAAAAATTATTAAACCACCAAAAATGTAAACAGAAACACTTTCTTTAAAAGAATATTGGTGGCAATAGATTTGAAATTGTCGATATTTTATCTGAATTAGGATAACATTGTGTCACTAACAAGACTTGTATAAGTTGTTTACCCTCTTGGAATCTTAAATTCAACTCGAAAATTGACAGTATCTCTTAGATTTCAGGAAGAACAAAAGAAAATAAAGTACCCAGTATATGGTAGTAATCCAATGCATGCCAGCTCCTTTCTGCCACTTTTTTTTTTTTTTTTTTTTTTTTAGGTTATCCAGAATATAGAAACTTTGGTCACAAAAAGTTGATGGATAGGCGTGACAGTCATGATAATCAAAAATCTGTACCTGCTCTGTCATAGCATTTGGGAGCCCCCAGAACATTATTCAGGGTATACAGTTACAAAAGCATGAAAACTCAATATAAACATGAACAACGACCCAGAGATATTCTGAGAAAAGCAGTTTCTATCTCATAAAAATACAGAGGGGACAGATAAGTGATTCATTTCATGTCAGGAATATGGAAAACAGATGCATTACTTTAATGATGTCATAGATCATCCAGGATGGTAGCCTCGTTTTGAGATACTACATGGGTTAATCAAGACTCATTTGGCTGTAACTGAAAAAAATCTGCCTCACACCGAGTTAAGTTGCTATTCTTGTCACCTTTTTTGGGAAAGATGCTGTAATATGTGAATGAAAAATATAGATGCAGCGCAGCTTTCAGATAGAGTTACATTTGGACATTTTAACCCTGTCTTTAGAAGAATGTCTGTGTCCTGATTCCACCTTCCACTGGGTTGTCAATATTCTTGCACAGGCTGTGCCAATGGGGTAAAATATATCCCCTGGACCAGTGGTGGTGGATCTAAGGCACAGATGCAGAAGTGGGCTGTTTGTGTCACTGAAAGCCCTACAAGGTTTGCCGTCGCTGCCTTAGACTCCGCAAGCTTTCATTTGTAATTGGTGATTCCACCGAAGAGTTGCTTTCTCAATAGCTTTAAACAAGTGCCCCTGCTGGGACCCTGCCTCATCTGGCTTGGGTCACATCATTTTCCGTGATCTATTCATTATGACTGGGGAGACTGAGTGCTCACCTTGTCCCAGCTAGGTATCTGTGTCCACTTGATGTCTTGGTGATGCTCATCATGACGTTTGGAAACAGGCCCCACATTATCCTAGCTCACAAGAGAGTAACCCTTTAACCAGGATAAGAAGAGGAGAAAAGTTCTGTGCGTCTAGAATTGCCACTGCAGTCTTTCAAAGTTAATACTGATGCATCGTTATTATAGGTCTATCAAACACCTATGCGTGAAGTAAATCTTCACATTTTTGGATGTTATGAAAAGACCCAGTTTGGTTTAATTAACTGATTTTTATTTTCTTTGGGATGTGGAGTGCAGGTCATTGTGAGGGAAGGGACATTGGAGAACAGAGAGCTCCTTCCTAAACTCCTTTGCTTAATTTTAATTCCAGGTTTATGTATCTTTATCCTGCCCACCCCGCTGCCCAGTCATCTAGATCTGTACAAGGCCCACAGGGCACTCCTAATTTTTATATCTTTCCCACTTTTGTTTCTAGTAAAGATTTTACTCCTTCCCTGAATCTCAGACATGTGGAGATAAAGACCAGTGAAAACCAGCCACCCTGAAATGAGAGTGCTAACTAAATTTTCACTACTATAAGAGTTTTCCTATCGATGCATGCTATCGCAACAATGAGATTTGGGCTTGGCATCTTCCCCAATATTCTTCTATCCACTGTAGAACCCAGTGTGCCTTCTATTCTGTATTCTAATACCTGGGGGAAATGAACCTTGGAAGCAGTGAGATCCTCCCCACCTGAGACTCCCTAAAGTTAGGTATTCAAGGTCTTCGGATCTAACTTATTGTCCACACACATTGTAGCAGAAAGACCTTAGGACTTCCAAAGCCATTCCACCAGATTATTTACCACATCACTTTACTTGATGCTCAGCAGTAGTACAGTTGTTGATTCCCCTTTACAAAGTACAGTTGTTGATTCCCCTTTACAAAGACTCTCCGTCTTGAGTGCTAAGATTCTACAGAATTCTACCTTCTTTCTCATTTCCTTTTTAATTTCTTTTACTATCAATTTACCTACCTTTTCCTCTGTCAGTTTAGCTATCCATCACTTATATGTTTTTGAAATATGTTTAATAATTATTTATTATGCAATTAATATAGGCCAAGCAGTAGATATAAACTGGTGAGCAAAGATGGCACCATCTCCATCTCTGTCTCACAGACCTAACAATATAGTAAAATTGTTGATGTCCTGGATTGGAGAGTTTTGTCTTTGCTGATTTTTCATATTGTACGAAAGCATGCCAATCTGATATTTTTACGTTCTTTCCTTTTCACCTGGCACAAAGGATCAGATTGCCAGTCCAGGCACACACACATCAGTGGTCTGGCTACCATCCATGGTTCATTAATAATTTCAAGGCTACAAGCAATCAACTGGCATCAGTAGAATACAGAGAAGACAGAACAATGCTCTGTGGCTCCCAGGTCCCTCTATTCTGTAACAGACATGTTCCGTCTAACCCTGAGGGTGGTTGACCCTGTGTGTGGTTTCTATCCTGCGTACTGTCAAGAACTGTGTAAGGTCTGGGGTTTTGCCCTACTTTTATGGTAGTAAATTTAGCTGTTACTGTTTCACAGATGCCAACAGCAGGTGTGAGACTCCCAGGTCAGAAGCAAAAGATGCTGGCACTCATGGCGAAAGCAGTACCCAGCGTTTTATTTTTTGTGTCAACTCCTTATGTCTCCCCAAGAGCCACAGCAATGTCAGGAAAGGCTCAGTTTGGATATGTGCACTTTGAGTGGCTTACCTTCTGAGAGGAAAAACCGTGCTGCAGGAATGCAGTCCTTTATCGTTAGTAGACACAAGTCCGCCTTGTTTCTAGCCAGGAAAGATGTTAACTCATCTCTCTATGCAAATACAGCCCTAAAATATGTCTTAGGTAAAGAGTGATCAGGGTCACACGTTTGTACTTTATCCAGTAGGAATGTGTAGGGTCTGCGGTAGATTCGCTTCCAATGTGTGCCTTGTATTAGAACACACTGCTGTGGTTGAGAGTCTCAATAATTTGAGAGCCCCCAATTCATATCTTTAAATAAACTCTCTGCTGGCCCCTGTGCATGAGTATTTAAATTTCTGCACGTGTCAGCCACTTTCCAAACCCTCTTTCATTACCTCAGTTCCCTGACCAAATATAATCTCTCTCTATTGTCAAAATTATTACAAGGCTGCTCCTGACTTTGTCCCCCACTTTTTATGTTTAGTAATTAGCGTCACCCACTGGAACCTGGGGCCCAACCAGCTACTCCATTAAGACGGTTTCCCATGTCTCCCCTTATTCTGTTGCAAATAAGGGTAATATCAGTATCTACTGACAAAATGTTACTAGTGTTCTGAGTAATAGATGGAGATGATACATAGATATTTAGAGGAATAGATGATGCATGATGTATTCATAACTGTTAGAAGTGTGATGGTTGCTGTCTTCCTCATCAGTGTCATTGCTGGAATTTTGTTTCTAAAACTGATGGGCCCTTTAAAATTCCTTCTAGACATGCCTGCATGGAAGACTTTTCCGCTCTGAAGGCTCCCCCTCCATGGCTTCCGTGATGCCAGGCTCTTGATTTTTTCCCTACTTCTTTACACATCCCTCTGCTCAGCTTTGTGTACTCCTGCCTCAGCTTGCCTTTAAGGTTGACTGAACATGAGCTCATCCATGTTTTGTATTATAATCTTTTCTTTTCTTAATATACATGCTTTTGTTTAGTGATGCCACCCACTCATGTGGCTTGAATTGTTGTCTACCATGGAGCTAGCCCAATACACACTGGCAAAAGTGTACAGAATATCTCTGTCTGCCAAGTACTGTAGCGACCTCCTGTAGAACTTACCAGGGCTCTTGCTCTCGTGAAGTATAGTCACAAACAGGAAATGCAGAGAGCACATCATGCGTATGATCTGTGTGGTGGACTGATAACTGGCTGATAGCATATTGGAGATCAGACAATGCAGGGACCTCATACTATGTTGGTGTCCAGCCTAATCTTAAAGAAATGAAAATGATTGAAGCATATAAAACTGTGGCAAGAGTGAGGAAGTGGATCACACTTTATTTTTAGAATATCTCTATAGCGCAGCGTAGAGAAGGTGCTGGAGGGACAATGGTGAAGGCGGAGGAAGCCGTGCTTCGGCGATTTCAGTCACGCGTGAAGCGGGCTGAGACGTGAATGGACCTGACACATGTGGGAAAGCAATGCTGATGTGGTGGAATTTGCTGTTGTGTGGCTATGGGGGAGCTGAGGGAGCTGTCAAGGGTGACCCCTAAATTTCAGTATTGTGCATGTCGATGAGTGATAGCTGAAATTCTGCTCCTATTTTCTACCATTTTAGTCTGCATTCCGAGTTGCCTGATGGATGTCCCCCACATTCCATCCCATTTACCCATCACATAGTTCATGTTTAAACTAGCTGTTCTAATACCTAGTATTTCTTTCACTGGGCTACTTTAGTGAATGCCATAACCGCCCATCCAAGTGCTCAAGGCTGTTCACCTTGCCTTTTTCTCCTCGTTACATTCACTTAGGAACTAAGTTATACTCATTTCTCCTCCTTCACTTTTCATGTATCTGTCCACATCTCTCTATTTCTACTACGACTGGCTTAGGACAGGGCCTCATCTTTCATCTCAGTGTTAGCAGTCGTGATTAATTGGTTTTCCTCCCTTCAGCTTCCCATCCCACTGCCAGTGAAGTAAATCTGTGATTCCTTAGTGCGATGGAGAAGACTCCACCTTCAAGCTCTCGCCGCACTTCTAGCGTAATCTTTTTCCATTTTGACTCTCACTAGACACAGACCACACTGACTCCATTTCCTGTGAAAACATATACTCTCCTCCTATCCTCAGCACATGACAGCTCCTTTGAACTTACTGTTTCTTATTACCATCTTCCTTCTCAAAAGTCCACTTTGCCTTTTTCCTCAATGAGCGGCTTTTGCTGAGATGTTGTGCATTTATTGCTTACTGAATGTCTGACCTAGAAAACCGATAGATGTCTATTTTACAGCAAGAGGAGAACTTAGGAAAATAATGGTATCCACAGAGTTACCAGGAATTATTCAGCGAGGGCTCCTACTCCAGTTACCTGTGAGTCTTTCAGCTCGGTCTTGGCAGTTGGTTTTGTCTTCAGTTTAACTTCAAGCATGGAAGCAAAGTGACTCCTGCAAAATTCCTTACATCTAATGTTACTCTTTGTAGAGCAAGAGGTCCTCTATGTGTCAGATTTTCCCACCCATATTTTGAACCTCATGCTAATTGGATCACATATGAATTAATCGATTCCTCATGAGAAAGCCATGTGCTGAAGTAGATATAACCCAACCCAGTCACCAAGGCAAACACAGATGAGATATGCCAAATAAAGCTACCTGGATTTTAGAGAGGGTAGTGTTTGTGAATCTCACACAGACAACCTCATTTCCTTAAAATAAAAATCTGAAGCTTATTTAAAATGAGAGGATGAGGGAAATGGGCGCATCCTAAGCAAACAGTTCATCAGTATACACTGCAGACACAGTTTACATTTGTTTATTAGTAGATCTTGGAATTGTTTTGTGCCCTGGGTTTTTAAATCTACTTGTAAATAATCAGAAACAAAAGTCACATGTGTGCTGCAAGGATAAGGAGAGAATCAACACAGTCAAAGGCCCATTTCTGAGAAATCAAAGGGGTGAGTGTGGGACAATAAGAAGGCAGAATGCTGTGAACAGCTGTCACACTCCTCATTGATTCATTGATTCATTCATAGAACATTTATCAAGTGTCTATGCCATCAGATACTTAATACAACAGAATATTTGACCTCCAGATGCATATTCTATCACTTGTGAAAGAGTTACATGCAAAAGTCAGCAGCTCTAATACACGGAGTGATTACCAGAGGGTAAAAGTAGGGTCCTGTGCAAACCCGGGGGTGTCCTCACCACACACCGCAGGATTTCCCCCACACCCAACACCCTACAATACAGTGTTCAACGCAAAGCACCCTGATAACTTTTTTTTCAATCAGCAGGTCTCTGAGAACCATATATTAAAAGGCAAATGGAAGAACAATTTATCTTATTCTAGTTTCAAGTAAGTAGTCGCAAAATCTAAGAAAAATAATATGAAGCAATTTTAGTTGTTTGGTAACAAAAGTGAATCATTGTTGTCTCAGGCAGCTTTTATGTGAAAAATACATTTGATAATAATTTGAATTCTTTTAAACTATTATATTCTGTGACCATCTGGGGAAACAGTTTGGAGGATAAATACAGCAGAAAAGGCATTAAAAGGGAAAATAATAGATATAGTTGATTATTTTTGACAGTCTCTTATAATATGAAATCCTGAGTCCAGATCACAGTGATTATGCTGAAAAACTTCTAATCGCTTTATCTGTATTCCCAGCAGTGTCCAGGAGTTGCACTTCCAAGGGCAGGGATGTCTGTAGGCTTTTTACATGAAGATATAACTTAGAGAATTTTTTGAGAAATTGTTTCTTCACATGAAGTATACTTGATAATAACATTTTAATGTAATATTGACATTTCTGGTTTTTAACTCTGTTGGGCAGAATCTTGATGGAAAAGAAAATCACTTGCGACAGCTTCAGCATGAGTGCCTAATATCATGGCAATTTAAGCCAGTTTTTTTTGTACTTCAGAGATATTCCATCAGAAAAGAGGTTTCCTTCATGTTTTATAGAAGGAAGTTATTTCTCAGAACTGATAATGCTAAAATTATCTTAAAAGTATTCATTGTTAGAGTGAATATTGTGGAAAAAATTGACAGTTCATTTTAGAAATTTTTGATAGTCTTAAAATAGTTTATAATTTTATTTACTCTAATAAGTATGCTTGTGTATAGTTAAGTATTTCTGTGTGAGTATTGATTTTAGACATATGAGCTGCATTGGTCTAATTTGATTAAACAGCTGAGAATTTCACCCAAACAACTACTGTGATATTTATGGCTGAACACAGGGTCTTGGTACTTGGAATATGGTTCACAAACCAGTAAAATCAAAATCACCTTGGATGTAGCTGGAAATACAGGTCTCAGCCCTTATCTCTAGATCTACTGAATCAGCATTTGCATTTCTAATATAGTCTCTAGATAATTAAAGTTCTAAGTACACAGGGTAATGTTGACTCTAGGTACACAATGCAATCACTTAGAATGACTTCTAGATTATTTTTACTACAAGACCTGGTTTTGAAAACAAGTCAAATTATTTTGGAACGGAAACCTTGAGCCAGTATTTTGAAATGCTCACCAAGTGATCCTAATCTGCTGTCAGGTTTGGAAACTATTGATCACACAATGCCCAAACAATCAGTAAGTTTAGTATATTCTGGAAGAGAAAAAAGGAAAAAAAAAGTTAAACCAATTAATTACCTCATATTTGGTACCACTCTATAGATGATTGATTTTTTTTTAAACTTCTAATAAGTTTGCTTTGCTACTGTGTGAACACAACACTATGTCTCAACCTGCCCAGGAGTGTACTATATTGTAAGTCAAGAAGAGGAACACTTTACTACCCAAATTAATTACAAGAGATTTGGTGTTAGTTTTGTGTTTCAACTCTGCTTCCTTTTACCGACCTTCTTCCCCAGCCTGACAGATTTAAATGCTGAATTTCAGACCCTGTGCACGTTCCAACCACTGCACCTTTGCCTACCTACCTTCCCACAGGCCCCAGTCCCAATGGCTTTCCCTCGAGCATCCTCTCTTCACCCCAGGCTGAATGGACTGCCCTCCCGTGAATCCCCATGTTGTTCACTACTCCTGCTTTGAGCTCTTCCTTTGTAGTTTTGTATTTTAACTCTACTAGTCAGTGGAATAAAATTACTTGTTTAATGTCTGTATGCATTCTCAAGAATTAACAATCTATACCAAAATCTTATGCATGAATAGGGAAAAATAAGTCATACATAGTGCATGTGTCATTATTATTTTATTTCATCGATTATGAAACTGAGTCTAGGAAAATGAACCTCAGGTTTGTAACACTGGGACACACACAACTTAAAGGAGCGAAGATATATGTTGGCTTATGGCTTCAGAAGCTTCAGTCTGTGGTCAGATGATTCCAATACTGTAGGTCTGTGATAAGCCAGAACATCCTGGAGGAAGAGCATGAGAGTTGCTCATCTCATGGCAGCTGGGAGGCAGGGAGATGGGAAGATCCACAGATGATGCACCGGGCACCAGATATTATTCCCAAGGTCATGATCCCAGTATCCACTGCATTCAAGTAAGCTTAGCTCCTGTTTCCATCACCTCTATATCAAGCCATCAAACTATGATCTCATCCATGGATTAATCCATTGATGGAGTTACCACCATCTTGACCCCATCTGTTCCCCAAAGCCCATAAATTGGCAACCAGGCCTTCAACACAATGTCTTTTAAGAGGATAGCATAAATAGCAACTCAAAGTACAGAGGAAGTGCTGTCGTTTGGAATTTACAAGGGGAAATGATACAGGACACACAATTTGTAAGATTACTTTACAATAGTCACCCAAACAGTCATATACAAAGAGAGTGCAGGAAATCTGTCCACACCCCAAAGACCAAAAGAATCTAGCCAAGAGCCTGGACCCCATGGCAGTGTCCTGCATGAGTCCAGCTAAGACCCAGAGCCCGTAACAGTGTCCCACACAAGTCCAGCAGGAGGCCAAGAGCCCTTGCAGTGCCTCATGCAGGCCTCTTTCAAGGATCTGTGCTGGGAAGGTCCAAAGGTCAGTGGTGGAAGCTAGAAAGTCTGTGCCAACATGGTGAAGGATCTGTGCTAGCAGGCTGAAGGATCTGCACTGGAGCCAGGAAGCAACACTCAAAGCAAGAACCAGAGCTCCCTGGAAAAGTACCACAGTCATCCTCAGGGACAACGAGGTCTTGAGCTCCTCTGATGGTGAAAACAGCTGAGTCCATATCAGGAAAGCCAGTGCAACAAGCTTTCCCAGGACACTGAATAGTGCATCATCTTCCCCTCTGGAGCCAGGAAGTGATGCTCAAAGTAAGGACCAGAGCTCCCCAAAGTGAATGCAGCCGTTCCCACTGACAGCAAAGTCCCAAGCTCCTTCAGTGGTGAGAACAGCCAAGCTCAGCAGGAAAGCCAGCATGACAAGCTCCTGCAGGAGAAACAACGGCTCCCAACAACCTCTATAACAGATTCTCCAGTTCTGCCCTTATGCTGCCAGCAACAGTCCTCAGATGGGCCTCCCACACCCAGCACCACACCAGTTCAGCTGGGTGCTACAAGTTGACCACCAGCTTTCAATCCACCACAGGGAGTTTGTTTGGTTTTAGTTCTTTGTGTGTATGTATGCATACATGTTTGTTTCTAATAAAATAATACTTATAATTCTGGTACACATCAAGAATATGAACATACTAAAAACAGTAAAAAAATATTCTCAAAATATGTGGCTACTCTTATGCTTGGAATGAACTCTGAATTTTTTTGTTATTGTCATCAATTTCCTGTCTTTAGAGAGAACACTATTTGAATTTTTTGGGCAAGTCAAGGAATCTGGAAATAATAGATTTCTTTCTTTAAAAACTCCTTTTTAGTATACAGATAACACCTAGATAGCTTTTTCTTAGAAAACATCAAAATATCATAAATATGGTTAAAATCTCTGCTCAGCACTCCACATGCCCTGCATGCCATCCAGCTCAGACACCCTTCTTCCCTCAGAAGCGGCCACTGCTAACAGAGCATATGGCTTAAGACAGCTTTCATGTATTCAGTGAATACACAGGTGTGATCAAAATAGAGTAAGTGCTTAAATTTAAAACTTTATTACAGTAAAATGCACGTTGCCACTGGCGGTCCTCAAAATGCTCACCCTGACCTCACACACGGTTATGCCATCCTTCTTGCCACTTTCTCAAGCAGTTATGGAATTCCTCTTTCAGGTCTTCATGATACATGATTTAAAAAGTATATGTATAGTATGCTTTCTACATTGGTATACCTGATATAGCAGCTTTCAGAACTACAATATGACAAAGATGAACTGGCTGGTGACTGACTGATTGATTGATTTTGAGTCAAGGTCTCCCTATGTTGTTCAGGCTGTCCTTGAACTCACTACATAGTCCAGGCTAGCCTCAAACTCCTGGCAATTTTTCTGCTTCACCCACTAAGTGCTAGGATTACAGGTGTGCACCGCCATGCCTGGCTATGACCTCTTTAACATGCTGCTCACATTTAAAGATTTTATGGCACTTAAAGAAATACTTCTGGACTGCCATGCAGAAAAGGAAGGCTAGAAACTCATTTAAGCAGTGACTTTGTGGTGACATCATTGTGCAGATCATCTAGCATTCCAGCTTATCAGAACAATCAGAGGCACTAGGTAATGCATGGCGTCGTGCTGGATGTCACTAGCCCAGTAGGCTCACAGAAACTTCAGCCAGTGACGGCAGAAGAGTGCATCCTGAGAAGACAGTTCTGCAGCCCTCCATTCAGGTTAGGTATTGATGGATTAAAAAACAAAAACAAAAAAGCAAGGCACAACCCTCCTGGGCCTGTTTCTCCTGAACTCCTTCTTGTTTTGGGTAACCCCAGTGCTCCTTGTCATGTGGATACCATGTTCAAATGCTTCAGAGCCAGGCTGCATGGGAGAAAGCCCGTGCCAGCCACTGCACCAGGGCCCGAAAGTGTGCATGCGGGTGGGTCTGTGTGCAGTGTGGAGGAGCCCATTCTCACCAACCTGTCCCAGTAGGCTTTTCATGAGACCTTTGTGCATTTGCAGCTCTTTTGTATATAGGTCATAATTTCAGTCCTTCAGCCTCAGTGAAGTCTTGTTACAGAGTATTACTGAGTTGCTCACCTGCACAAGCCACCTGGCCTGAAATTTTGGAATCTCCTATGATCCTTGCCCTGGCTGAGGTAAGTAACTGACAGAGATGTCCTTGAAAGTCAATTGAAAATCAAGTCCCAGTCTTCTGTTTGCAGCCCTTGTAACACCGGATCTTCTGCTGGTCCTGATGCAGTCTCCCTGTTTCTAGAAGTCTCTTTTAAGCATTGTTTTCAATACAAATATTTTATACATGAATACTCAGGCTAATCTGCTGGATGTGATCCTGAACACCATGATTACTCCCTAAAGATCAAAGTATTATGTGCTGTGTGCTCTTTAGCTGTCAGTGTTGTGAAGTCAAAATGCTTTCTACCCTGCTGTACCTGTTGTATTAGCACCAGGTGGGTGTGCTGGAAACAGAGTAAGGCTTTCCTGGTACCGTAGTAGACTAAATCTGTCCAGCTACCTTGGCATATTAGTGTGTTTCAGCAAGTGTACCGAAAGTCTTTTATTTATAAACCACTGGGTTGGGTTTCCTACTATGTAGGTAGAGACGCTGCAATTTCTTCTTCCTTCCCAGACCTCTCCTGCCAAGATAGTGCTCCCCTGTGCACCTCAACATGAGCTGGGGCAGTGGACACTCCAAAGGTCATTTGCCAGCTTTGACTTAGCACAATGTTTTATAGAACATTACTGGCCTGGAAACACATGTCACATCTCTAGAAAGAAGTAAAACATGGTTGAATTTTAAAGTACATATTAAATACAGTTATGTATAAGTTATACTATATATGCATATATAAATATATAATATATATTTTGAATGCTGCTGCCAAGTGTTATCTAGTGGAAAGGCAAGCTTGTAAAAGTATCACAGTGTCTCCTCATCCACCTTATTCACCAGATCTGGCACCGTGCAACTTCTGGCTCTTTGCCAAACTCCAAATGTCACGAGAGGCAACATTCTGCCAGGACAGAGCAATCAGAGACGTGGAAGAGAACTTCTGTAAGTGCTTCAGAAGTGGCAAGAACGACCTGATAAGTGTGTCTGAAGGGAGGGGAGTGTTTTGCTGGGAAATTACTGTCTGTGTATCTTTTCTGAAATAATTTTCAAAACTTTAAGCACTGCACTTGTTGATCACACTCACACATGGAATATTATAATAATTCATGTTAGTGGTCGTCAGGTGTCAATTAAAATGTAGCACTTTGGGGAGTTATTTTATTCACAGGTTCAAAATAAAGACCAGGGGATGATATCTAAATCAGAAACTGACAGAGTTAAGATTCACAATTGTATCTCAACTCTGCAGAATAATACACTAAAAACAGAAAGTTAAAAGTTTGGCCTGCATAAATATTAAGTCCCTGCAAAAAATGCAGCAAATGCAGAACTCTAGTTTAACATTAGTTTATAGGAAAAAGACCTAGCAGTTGGATTATCACAGACTCAATATATAATAAAAGTTCCAGTTTTTGGAAAAATTAATAAGTTTTATCTCTACAATGAGATTCCTTTAAAACAGCAGGAGTTACTCCAGAATATCTTCTTTTTGAAGAAAAATTATGTAAATTATAGTGAGCTAGTAGTTGTAAAATGTAGGGCTTTTTGAGACAATGTAGTGTTCATATATTTTTTTCTTTTTCTTTAAAAAAGAAAAAGAAAACCAAAGATGGTAAAAAAAAAAACTTGCCTCTTTTTGGTCCTATCCTTGAGGACTGTCAGTATAAAGGACTGTATAAAGCTATTTACCTAATAGGACGACTTACATTTTATTGAAGAATATTTCCACCCAACACCCTTCGCCTGCGTGTGCGGAATTAGGCACAGGGAAAGCATGGAACATGTGCTTTCTTCTGCTCCGTGCTGTGCAGGGCTGGCCAGCAGATACAGATGTTCATCAAAAATGCACACAAGAAAACATAGAACTTTTTTGGCCCATTGAATACACACAGATCCTTTTGTAGGCTTGTGGGTATTTTCTTTTTTCTTTAATTTTAGATATCTATCTAATGACTTCATGGAGTACTAGTTTTTAGAAAATAACTGACCTGTTGTTTTCCTAGCAAATGTGAATATTATATTCATTTATGATGACCGTGACTGAGCAAACACCTAAGCGATCATGAGTCTTGACCTCTATTTTTCCTAAAATTAATCTCTCCTATAAACGTGATACTATTTCAGATCATGACCTCTTTAGTGACAAGAAAGAAGCTGAATCCGTTCAGTAGCTGTACTGATGGATTTTTCAGGACACCAAACAGTTGTTTTATTTGAATTTATCTATCTTTACCCTGATGTGTAGCGCTGCCCGTGAGAAGGAGATTCAAGGTCTTAAGTCCATTACTGTTTTTATTCAGCAATGTCAGACCAATAATAGGTGTTTATCTTCTAGCTTGTGCTGCTCCAGATAGAGTAGCTTATTGTAATTCTCCCCCCCCACCGCCCAGTTTTCTTTCCCTGAGGAAATATCTATATCTTGGATCCGTCTAATTAGCTAGTATGTGAGAACAGAAAATTGAGACAGTCCCTATGCTCATGGTTGCTGGGCTTTAAAAAGCTCAATAAAATTTCTATCTACATTTCCTTGTTTACGTGGTGGAGCAAAATGGATCAAACAAGCAAAGATTTGTGGCAAAAGAGATTGTGCCTTTGTACAGTGTAACACATACTGTGTCTCAAAGAAATATTGTGGCACTCCTCTGAAGCTGACATTGGAATGACATTGTAATCCCGGCCATCTGTCTTCCCGCTCTAGCTGTCCATGACTGTGCGGTGGTGAATGGAGGCTGCCCGCAGCGCGGTAGTAACACTCTGCGCACCTTCCGCTGTGAGCGTGATGCAGGATGCGGACGCCGTGCTGCCGAACACACCTGCAGAAGTGAGTAAATACTAGAATCAGCTTGGAGCCATTTTCAGTGAAAATTGACCTGCCCGTGTAGGGGCAGAAAGGAGAGGTTTTTCTATTGTAAAAACATCTATTAGAAGCTGACAGTTTTCAAGTGCAATTCCATCTTTTAAAATAAAATTATATTTTGTTATTAAAGGACTAAAATAAAGAGAAAGGAGGAAAGACATACCAAAATTAACATTCTCAAATGAAAGACGCATCTCCAAATGTGTAGGTCTTGTAAATTTGTCAGTTATTACGTTTATACAAGTGCAACACAAAACCACAATTAGCTAATGATATTGGGTCACTATAATTACTGGCTAATATGCTCTCCATTTAGATCAGACTTAGAACCAGATCAGAACCAGATGTACAGTCAAAACTGAATTCTACGCAAAATTGTAACATATGCCAAAGGGCTTAGAGTTGCTCAGGCATGTGTAAAACTGCACACATTGAGTATAGATTACAATGTGTTTATTTGTATCAGAATGTTCTATAAATTTTGAGGGGGATCAGATTATTTTTCATCTTTTTGTATATTTCTGGATTTTACAATTTTTCTAAAATGAGCATATTCTACTTTCACAAACAGAATACAAGCAATAAATTTTAAAAATAACCTTCCTTTGATGATTTATGAGTGCTCTTTGCTGTTTTTACTGCAGTGATTTATGTAAGTTTATTGAGTCATGATTCTCAGATGGCATAAACTTGGGCTCTAGTTTTATCTTCAGGTCCATTCTCAAGGTAATGATATTAAAAACAGCATCCTGTATAGCATATTTTAATTACTGCTTTCCTTTTTTAGAGTGTTCACTAGCTCATCTGCACAAAATTATTAGTATCTTACAAATTATTCTATAAGTATGAACCTTGGAATTGAAATCAGCAAGTTTCACCTAGTTTCATGACATACACTTTCTTCTTCTTCTGCGTATGTGTTAAAGGAAATGAGTAAAGGCCAATGGAAGTGGGTAAAAGTGTCTGACGCTGATATGACAAAATAGGCTGTAAAACTATGGTAGCAAGTACAGCGAACACAATTTTTCCCCCAAAGTCAAGTAAGAGTATAGTTTGAAGTCAGATCCTAAGATCTAGGGAACTCACTGATTTAATCATTGTAAGTGCAAGTTCAAGAATAGCAGTGCATGCGTATTTATCTAATGGAAGCATCCTTTTTTTTAGTAGGATTATTGATTTTAGCAACAAGATTCTCTTTCCCACTCCAAACCCCAAACTTTTAAAGATCACCTACTGCATTCTTCCACTGCCTCTATAACTTCTCTGAATCACAAATATGTAGCAGCAGCAAGATTATTGATGTAGATGAAGAGTTTATCTGTAAAGGCTGAGCTAGTAAACTTTTGTATGTGATATAAAATGTTTTGCAAAATAGTTTGTATGAATCAGTGATATCTGGTCTTTGATCACATAAATAAGCACTCTATAGCCACTAACTAAATTCTCTTCACAATGATAGTTTGTAAAACATGACACCTATAAGCTATTTCTTAGTAAAATCACTAAAATCTTCCCTTATTCTTTCCCATTACTGCTCTTGAATTTTTCAATTTTTGTTTTAATGATATCAGGTCAAAAGTGCAGTTGGCTAAGAATATTATGCCTTATCTTTTTAAATTTGTATTTCTTAAAAACCAATGTTTTGTATACATGGATACAGACACTATGATAATCACTATTTGCAACTCCATATACTGACTTTATATACAGGAGTTCAATGCATTTTGTTATATATATATATATATATATATATATATATATATATATATATCATGTAAGTAACAATAAATATGAATTTCATGATTTCATGACTGCAATCATTCCAAGCCTTTAACCCCTTGGCTACCATTGTGCAGAAAGTATTGCTCTGAGCCCAGCATTTGACCTTCAAGGAAATTTTGATGACTTTCTCACATGCATGCACTGAAGTTTTGGGTTCAAATATACTTTCAGGAATCTGTGTTGATTCAGTTTATAGACATGTCCATCTTGCTAGAAGAAATCCAAGAAGGGTTTAGCACTTTGTATTTAAAGCTTGATAATATAACCTTAAGGAAAACATCTGTTTGCTTATTTATTATGAAAAAGAGGCTTTATTGTAGAGACCTGAGCTTCACATTAGATGATTTTGGGTTAGACGGCAGAAAAGATCACTAATTTTTAATACAGAGAAGTGAACTGGCTCACTTTATCACTGGGAATTGTACGTGGCTGAAAACAGAGTGGTGGTTAGTGTTTCCTGGGAGCTTGGAGCCGACATACATTATGATCTACATAGAGTAACAGAAAGCAAGGGGGAGCCATGGAAATTTGTGATTTCACTATTTTGGAATATTTGCAATTAATTTGGAATAATTGCAAATTAATATTTGCAATTAATATTTGCAAATTAATATTTGCAGTTAATTAATATTTGCAATTAATGTCTTTCTTTCTTCTTTTCCCCTTCATTTTTATTCCATTTCCCCATTCTGCTCAGCACTCACAGGCCTGAGCTGCGTGACTTTCTCAGCAGAGCCTCTCACACTTTTTGCACTTTCTCTCAATCAGTGGAACAATAAACTCCCCGGACCTTCAAACACTTACAGAGTTTCAGAGGCCTTCCTTTCAAAGGAGGGCCACCAGCTGTGGTCTTTTGATCACGTGTAGTGGTTATGACCAGCTTCTGTCAGAGTGATGAAGTCACGCGAAGTGGCACAAGAGAAGGAGTTGGGCAGCTTGCTAAACTAACAGGAAGTCAGGGTTTGGACCACTTGACTCCAGGTAAAGGGCGTTTCCGACTGTTGATAAGATTCTAGTAAAACCGGGGACCTAAGCTTTACTGGGCTCAGTGTGAGCCCATGAATTTGTCTGCAGTTTTGGAATCTGTGTTATTTTTCTGCAGGTAAGGACACGTCATTTTTCTCAGATTCTTAAAGCTGTCTGTGGCGTGCAAACAATCCCATATATCTTTTTCTCCTTCAATAGTCTTTAAAATGTATTACACGGGAGAATCTCATGAAAATCTCATATCACGACACGGAGTTATGATACTGCCATGCTGGTCAGTGACTCCTTCTCCCTGCTGCCTCCGTTCCAGTAAGATTCCAGGCCAGGGGCTCCAGGCCCCGGCTGGAGCAGAATGTGTCCTGGCCCACTCTTACTCTCCTGAAAGGTGACAGCAGGAAAACCAGTGTGAGATGTGCGGTGGGTCAGCACATGACCGGATATGAGAGCGACTGCCCTTGGTTGGGGGAGGGGCGCGAAGGCTCCGATGCCCTAACAGTCAAGGGCGAGTTGCGTCTCTAACGTTCTGTTGTTGATAGCCTTATAACACTGTTCAAGCCTTATATCACTGTTCATTATTTTTTTTCTAAATCGTCCCCTTAACTTCATGACAGCACAATTCTTACTTTTAACTGCTGATTCTCTTTACTCCTATTCTAGTTACCAGGGTTCTGAAGTGAATCTCCATCTCCTTTTCTTTTCTATCGTCCTTTATTTGCTTCTTTTCTAGTCTGTCTCCACTTTGCTCTTCTACTTTTATGTGTAAATAAAGCCTGTAAAATCCTTTGAACATTACCTTGCACACTGTAAGGATTACTTAAATATTTCAAAACAGAACATTAGAAGACATAAGGACTTCACCCAGATGGATTTGCTTATCAGAGAAAATCTCAGACTTATTCCTACATTTCTAGCTCTTGAAACTTTGCCAACAGTCCATCTATCAAAATTAACTATCTCTTGATAGTTTTTAATTGGTGATTTTCTCATTGCTGGGAGACAAGTATTCACTAAATATGGAGGTAATGTAAACCAAACTTCTCTTTTAACCATGGATTTTTTTTAATTACGAGCAACCAGATACTAAAATAACTTATACTATCTAAATTGCTAGGATTATGTCGTTTGCATTTTAAATAACTTGCAAGATTGAAGTATAATTGATATACCTCCTAAAAGCTTTCTTACATTTCCATTTTTAATAATAACCCTGTAAAAGAAGATCAGCCCAAATCTCCACTCATAATCATGTCCTAGTAGTATATTTGCTGAAATGACCCTTCCTAGGTGGTGAAATAATGAAATGGTTGAACATTATAATGCCTGCATAATGTTGTTCCCTCTCTTTCATGCTTTCAGCATGTAGTTTTATTAACATCTGCATTTACAAGAAAACAAATGGAATCACTGATGTATGCATAGAGAAAGCTCAGATAAAGGAGATTTTAATTACTTCAATCACTAATGCGCCAATTCTTTATTTCTAGTTGCTTGACGTGTGCAGGGTCTCAACCATTACATTTTTTGTCACTAAAACAAGAAAAGTTACCCGGAAACTATAACCTAATGACTTTTCTGTGGAGAAATGTGTGACACAGAGAAGTCTATCTTATACTTCAATTACAAATAAGCAGAAATCAGTGACAATAACAAAGTAAATGTACAACTGAGAAGTGTGATTAAAATAAAGCTATCATTATTGATACTTGGAACTTGAATAAATTTTCCTATATCAGATTTTTATGAGTTTCATATTTTAAATTCGTGCTAAATTTAAAAAATAAAATTGCTAAAAGTATTATATGTAGTAGTATTTACATAATAGATTCTTTTGTTTTGGACCTCAATGTTTTGATCGGTGATGTCTGAGTTTTATTTGATAAGAAGAGTAGAAGATTCCTTCGAGGAAATGCAAAGAGATTGCCCTCAAATTGGAGATGAAAGAGGTTAAAGACTTTCATTGAACTGCCTTTCAATTAGCTGCATTATTTATGAAGACAAATTAGAAACAGAATTCATTTCAGATGACAGCTGATGTCTTGAACAGGGCAATGTCAGGTTAAAAATTTTGTTTAGTTTGTCAGATGTATGGCATTTCTCTGTCATTATCAAATTCATCATCCTGGCAATATTAAGCACTTTCACATGCCAGATAATAATAACACTCAAAAGGGAAACTTAAGGATCACTTCCCCTCTGCCCGCTCAGCCCCATTCCATAGCCTTGTGCAAAATCACACAAACTTCTCAAGTTGTCACCCAGCATATTAAGCAGTAAGCTCAGGTCAGTACTTTCAACCCCTTGAGTTTCAGTAAACTCTAGGATCTACTCATTTGTCCTACAATGTTTCAATAGACCCCAGACTCAGGAAGGTATAACAGACCAATGCATGAATTCTGACTGTGTCATGTGAGAGTTATGTGATCTTGGTCCAGCTACTTAGTTCCTCTGATTTTTTAATTCCTTCATTTCCTCCTATGACTAAAATACGGACACATAATGAATGCCCAATAAATACAGGCTTAAATCAGTAATGTACTGTTATCATGTATCTATTCTTATTCTTACGTATTTCCCCAGTCAAAGCTTTCACTCAGTGTAGCCAAACTGAGGATGAGGTACTCTTCATTGTGTGCAACTAAAAAAGAGGTTACCTTTCAGTTCTCACTTACGAAAATAGCACAGATTTTAGGATTTTGAAAAAAACAGTGGTTACCCGGAATGGTGTATTTTAGAAAAATACAGTAATGTTCAGAGCAGTGATAGCAACACTGCGCTGCCCTCAGCCTTCGCTCCCCCAGGCTGCGTGGCTCGGTCCAGTCTCTTCGCCCTTCGGTGGCTCCGCTTTTGTATCGGCTGCCTTGGGGCATGTGACAGGACACGTGAAGTCTCTGGGGCAGGGCCTGGCACAGAACAAGCACAGACTCAGGATTAGCTAGTCCCCGCAGTTGGCCAAAAGCAAACAGAGTCAAAATTACGGGAGGTGAGACAGTGTACACTTAAATTTGTTTTGCCAATCAGATAGCTTCTCTTGTGCTTCTGTGTTGGTAGGAGACCTAGTGTGAATGTGTGCCTATCCCTGGGTTCATATGTTGAATGTGTGCCTGTCCCTGGGTTCATATGTTGGCATACTAAGCCCCGGGGTGGTGGTAGTAGGAGGTGGTGGCTTTTGAAAGATGGTTAGGTCATCAGAATACAGCCTGCCCAGCAGGTTTAGTATCCTTATTACAAAGCCCCCAGAGATCATTTTGTCACTTTCACAATGTGAGGATGCAGATAGAAGGCATGGTCTATCAAAAACAGAACCTCAGCAGACAAGGAGTTTACCAGTGCTTTGATCTTGGAATTCCCAACCTCCAGAACAGAAAGAAATAAATGTTATTTGCATGCTACCTAGCCCATGGTATTGTTTTATAGCAGCCCAAATGGACTAAGAAAATAGGTCTTTTTTTATCATTTGATAATTTTTATTTCCCTATTTTTGTATTTTGGGGGATTTCAATGCACACTGTATCATGGCCACTCTGCATATTTAATCACATATGTCCCTTTCCACTCCCACTCACTCTTTACCTCTTGTCCAATAGTAATCTCCAGTC
The DNA here is from genome assembly GCF_000276665.1 of Chinchilla lanigera. Taxonomy (NCBI): domain Eukaryota; kingdom Metazoa; phylum Chordata; class Mammalia; order Rodentia; family Chinchillidae; genus Chinchilla; species Chinchilla lanigera. The sequence continues at coordinate 17,891,376 of NW_004955448.1, forward strand.
TGTTTTCTTTTTCTCTTTTTAGGCCCTACATACTCAGGGCAAACGTGCAGTACTTGTCTTTGTGAGTCTGGCTAATCTTGCTCAACATTATGGTCTCCAGATCCATCCATTTTCCTGCAAATGACAAAATTTTGTTCTCTTTTGTTTTTAAAAAATGCAGCCATCAGTTCTTTTAGCAGCCCCCATTTTTACACTTTTAATGTTTGTGGAGTTTTAGAGCAATGTTCACAACTGCATTTTGACTGTATGATAGAACACTACCGGTCTCATTTATCAGCAGGCTGCAGATTTATATCTCCCTGTTTCCAGAAGTGCTGGAGGCAGTACGCTTCCGGCAGCTTGTGCATGTTCACAGAATACAAAGTGCGAAAAGAATTAAACATGAAATAGCACTGCCTTCATCTCAACAATGTAGAAGGAATAGTGCTTGCAAATAGCAATATGAGCAGAAAACTTAAATCCAAATCTAATATGTTAATACTGCCTGTAGCTTCTGACAAAGAAAGAATCACAGGATTCTGGAGTCTACATTTTCTGACACAACAATCATAGAGATGTCTTTTATGTTGGGGGGAGTTTAATTGTGTCATAATCTATAACTAAATATATATCTTTTATTTTTCACAGACAACAGAAATCTTTAGCTAATGGGCCTCCCAAATTTTAATCCCACCAGCAAACTTGGGAATTAACTGATCCATCCATCTACCTGCTTTAATCTTTGCTCAGAGGAAAACGGACTGTGTTTTCAGGCCAACCTCCCCTGTGGTATCCATGCCCTCCTCTTAGAAGCTCACCCCTTCAGCGCCAGCTTCTGTATCCCACAGGAAAGTGAGACGCCACCCTAGAGCTACGTCTGCAGTTGGGCTGAGGGTGGCTCAGCAGCACAGCACTTGCCTAGAGCACACAGCCAACTTCCTGTTCTTCCAGGTAAGTAAACAGGGAAGAATAAGTTATCAGTGCCACATTCCAGGAGCACTGTTCCATCCTTACGTTTTTACCATTTTGGGAGTCATCGCCTCTCCTCTCCTGGCATCCTTTCCTTCTCCATTCGTAGGTCACAGCTTCCTCCTGGTTCTCTTCCATCTCTGTGATGACTGCACAGCCTCTTTCATGGAGCGATTTTACCTCTGCTCTCGCAAAAATCCCTAGCCCTGAATTCCGACTTTGTCCCTTTCTCTTCTCCCCCTGGTGAGCATTTTCACTTACAAATCTTTACTTCCTATGTCAGCTAGAAGGGAATGATGGCAAAGTCACGATCAGTCACTATCATGAGATCAGGTCACTCTCCTTGTATTCTGACCCATAGACCATTTGCTGCCTGAGCCCTCCTGGCCAGTGTCCTCTCAAATCACAGTGTATTGGGTCTAAAGCGGAATATACGTTCCTCACTTACCCCAGTTTTCCTCTTTTGTGGCACCCCAGGCCATCGTTCCCTAGCCAGTCTAGCATGGCTGGAAGCACTCAGGGATTCCCTCTGCATCCCACTTGGCTTTCCTCCCCAGAGACTGCCTCCATCATAATCACTCTTATGGAGACCTTCATGAACTCTCACAGAAGGGTTCTAACAACTGCCTCTTAATGGTGTCACCCTCTACGCGCATTACCTGAAGAACTGCCAGGGCCATCTTGTGAAAACATAGTTTAAAACTTATTTTCCATGCCTTAAAACCTTTATTTTTTCTACATTGTGTTCAGAATTCACCCCAGTCCCTGCTGTGGTTTGCAGGACTTCTGTGTCTGATTCTGTTCAGTGGTTCACTGGACATGTGCCTCCTCCACACTTCACACTGCAGCAGCAGACACAAAGCAGCCTTACACTCGCCGAAGTGCGCCGGTCTGCTCACCGTGCTCCCTCTTTCCTCTCTCTGTTCCATGCACACACACCGCTCCTGCACCTGATGCTCCTCATGTGGAGGCATGGCAGCACTTCCCTTCTCGCGTTCTCGCCTTTCATACTTTGATTAGCTCCTCTCTGTCTTTCTACACTGACTTTGGTATCCTCTTTCTAACCACCTCTTCCCTTACTCATAAAACAAATGTGGCGCCTGTTTTCTAAGTTTTAAGAATACTTTTGACGGCAGGACATAATGTGAGGGCACTCAGGTAGATGAAATGCAGAACTCTGTTACACATTTGAATGAGAGAGGGTAACCATGGAGGGCTGCCAGTCGGGTGATACCTGGATGGCAGAAGAGCAAGCTGGAATGCAGAAAGCAACTTACATAGATTAGGCAGGGAAGGGCAAGATAAATGTCAGCATCATCCCATTTATTTGGAATTTTTCCAGAAGCCAAGGGGGAAAGACCTACTGCTCTGTGTTAGGTCTGGAGGTCTTTGTCGGTTGGGCCTGTGAATGTTATAACCGTGGAATGTTGCAGCCTGAGACGGGAATTATCTGGCTTATGGATTTAGCAAAATGCGTAAATGCCTGTGAAGGGGAACTGAGAGTTTTCCTCCGTGATTTCACCTTGGATGAAGACAAGATGTAAAGTACTATGGTACACTATGGTGTAGGGTCTGGGTACAGCCCTGCCAGAGAAACTCTGTGACAGGGAATTCTAAAGGGTCTTCTTATCTGTCTCTCCCCTGGCCATATCATTTTTGCATCTACAAAATTTCACTTTTGACTAAGGTGAAGTTTTAAATTTTATTTAATTACTCTATACTAATTCAGTGCTCAGAATGTGGAGATCCTTGCAGTAAGTTGTGCTTTGTTTAGAAGGAGGAGCATTTTGTCTCTCTTGTGATGGTCTCTTAATTGAAGGAGAATGAAATAATACATGGCTTTTACTCTTAGGAAACCCAGCACTAAGTTGAAGGCTTAATTGCAGGGACTCAATCTAACCTATGTTCCTGATTTAGCTATCTTTCTCCTCCTACATAATGTGTTTCTTATTTGTTACAATGGTTATTTTTGTACCTTTTTCTCACTTTTTAAGCCTAAGTGTTAGCAGTTCTATTATAGATGTGATTTACATTGTACACTGCCTAAAATCATCTTTAGGAGAAGGAGGAATATAAATGTGATTAAAAAAAAAAACTAAATGCAAACCTAACTTTATCACCTGGATCCTTACAAAAATCAAAACTGACATCATGGACAAGATCTTAAACACTGAAGGCTTGAAGATATGACCCACTCACCTGGATGGTTTGTGTGCTGGTCCTCAGCAATCCTGAGTATAACTGACTTTGCCAGGCAAGGCGGGAGAGCGTGACAGGTCAGAGATTGGCTTCCACATCAAAAAAGGAGGGAGAAGCCTGCCGTTCACAGAGCCAAATTCCTGGAGCTGAGTGGTCATTTCGTGAAGAGACAGTATATGTAGTTATTCATAACAGTCATTGCGGTTTGAGTCCAGGATGTCATTTCCAACCGAAAGGCAAAGAGAAAGGGGTAAGATACAAAACCTGAGTGATGGGGCGAAGATCACCTTCCCGAAATTCAGGCTGCATACAGAATCATAAGCTGAGGTATACAGATTCTGAAAATTAGAGTGGGAAAAACAAGGGGAAATTGTCCACAAGACTCAAGTTAGGCTTAAAGTTTGAGCCAAAGGTAAGCAGGAAGTACACTGCGAGCTCTTATCCTGGGAACATCTCTTCAGTAGTCCTTACGCAGGACGTAAGCAAGGGCCAGCCGTCCAGACCACATCTCCTGCCCCTCAGGCTTGCCCGTGAGGGAGCACTCGGCAGGCTGGGCGCGGAGCATTCCCGGGAAAGCTGCCCTCCCCCACGCTCGGTCTTCTGGGCTGCAGTTCTGGGTAGGAGCTGAGCAAGCACAGTCCAGCTCTTCAGCCTGTGCACATTTTAATTGATCCAGAGATCAGCGCTCTGGAATCTGGATAATGATAGCTTGCAGATAATTTTAGCCATTAGTAAGAATTCCACTAGTAGTAATAATTATTTGATTTAAAATATCCTCTCTGGTTGACACAACAACCCTAACAGACTGATATTATTTTCTTCAATTTAAAATACTGAAAATGGGCTTCACAGCTTTGGGGTCACACTTGGGTTTCGAGCCCCACAGAGTACCTCTCTTGAATCAGTGCACACCTAGGGAAGTGGGTGGAATGTGTTTTACACCTTTTGAAGGGGAGGAAGGAGATGGGTAGATAGCTGAATGTATCTACCTTGCAATCTTTGATAAAGTGCTCTCTACCAGGATATGGTGTGGTAATGTAGAGTCTTATTTCATCCCGAGGTTTAGAGTTTAAGAGGATCTTTGAGTTCCCTGTTGGAAAGCAAAGGTTTGCTCATGCCGGAGGCGTCCCCACTGGTTCTGTGCGGGTTGCAGTGGGTTGGCTTTCGGTTTGGGCAGGAACACAAGTCACAATCCTAAGCTTTCACAGCAGAATGTCGACCTGTCTCTCCAGTGCCTGGTGTATAAATCTTACGGCTTTCACTGCAGTCAACAGTACAGAAATTCTGCACCACAGGCCCATGTTAGAGGATTTGACTGTGAGCTGAATGGGAGCCAGCATCCATCCAAATCTCCCTAAAGACAACTGATGTACAGAGCACACAACAAGAAGATCATACGCCCTGGCGCCAAGAAGCGCTAAGTTACAATCCCAGATTTGCAACTACTAGCTGTGTGAATGTGGACATGTTGTTAAACGATAACAATGGCTAACATTTATGCAGCGCTCATTCTCCACGGGACACAGCATTAAGCATTTTAAGTCTACTCTTTCGTGTACACTTCATAAAACTCTGTGAGGTGGGCAGTGTTGTTGCCACTATTTTGCCCCTGGGGAGAAAATGAGACTTGCAGAGGGTGTACGCCACTCGACAACCGTCACTCTGTTTGCAGGGAAGGGTCCAGGATATGCCTTGCAATTGACCAACTGAAGTCTCCTTGTGCTAAAATAAATACAAAAACCCACATGTGTGCAAAAGTAAGGCGCTTGACTTTTATTGTTGAAGCTTCCTAAGGAAGAAAAGACACTAACTACATTGCAAAGGGCTTACAGTACAGTGCTATGTGGAAAATGGGTTGGGTCTGTACATGATCAAGGAGCTAAGTAAAAAGGCTGTTGCATTAAGACTGGACTGGTGAGAGATTCTGGACCATGATAATCATCAGGAGACTAAATGCCAGGAAGCTGCAATCCTTTTTCCTATAGGCTCTTAGCTGTGTGCATTTTATTTTATAAAGCACGGTGTCATGTCGACTCTATATAATTTTATAGTTGGAGTTTCCACAGTGTTTTCAAATTATCTTTTCAATGCCAATATAATCGGTTGAATGTGCATTCTAAATGCATAGGGATTTGTATCAAGTCCCAAAATGTCATTATATTGTTTAATAATTACTCAATGGTTTGTAATATAAAGAAAGAGCTTCCACGACACTTTCTGGTTTGATACTGTTTGAAATTTTGAGGAGTTTTACTGTACAGTTTCAAATTTACTAGAAGCCCTAATCATGTTGTTGCCTACCCAGTGAGATTCATAGGTTAAAACCTATATATACATGGAGAGTGCCATCACCTCTTCTGCTTTATAGCGTCTCAGTGCCAGCATTCATTTTTTTAGAAGTGAATACAGTATATAATGCAGACATTTAATAATTGTAGTGCAATGATCTGGTTGGCTTTCTGCCGCTAACATTTTCTATATTGCACATTGGAAAAATGTTGCAATTTCAACATTTCTCCTGGATTCAGGGTAAAAAAAAATGTAAATTTATTTTTATACTGATCTTGCTAATTAGGCAACTTTTCTCTGTAGAGAATGTCTCATTCCTGCATCTCTTGTTTTTAAATTCTTTAAGTCAAAAAACAGTCTAATTTCAACCTGGTCTTATTTCTAAAAGAAAATGATTTAATAATCTTCCTATTTTCTCATTATAATTTTATGAGGCCCCCTGTAAGAACTACCTTATTTCATCTCTTAGTACTTCCGTAAGACTAGTGCAGATTTTGTGAAGTGCCGTATCACATATATCAGGACAATGGATTAAAACTGGATAGAAAAAACTACTGCATTAGGGTTCTCCATCTGTATTCCAAATGTTGAAACAGACTGTCCTGCCTTTGTTACACAATTGATTAAGCCCACAGTACAAGGAATTAAACTTGTATGGAATCATCGAACTACAAAATGTAAGACGTGGTGGAACATGCTTACTTCATTCCATTGACTGACGTATTTGCTAACCCTTCTCCTTGTAGCAAGCATAAATTAATGAGTACAGTGTCTCAGATTCAGTAGAGTACATCCTGCATTGGAAGGAAAAATTATAAGATCAAAAATAATTGATATTCTTCGTGACCCATTAAAATAGGTCTCATTTAATGCAATACGGTTTAAAATTGTGTTCCTTTTAAGTAGGCTAACCTGAATGTAGGCACCTTTTTCTGTACTTTTCAGCAAAACTGAGCAATTCCCTCAACCATCCTGATCAGAGGACCTTGAACCGAGAGCACATGTTTAATGATGCCCGGACTAGCTATTGATTAAACACTGACAGTGTTCAGAGGAATTGAGAATCAAAAAGCCTCCCCCATGGCCAGCTCTGCCATGCTCCCTTCTTAATAGATGGCAAAGGAGGATTCTAAATGAGGTCTGCTGCCCTGCTCATCCTCAGAACTCCACAGGCAGTGGGATTAATTTCTGCTTTGCAGTCCTTTGGAACTGCCATGTCTAAAATGTCCATCATTCTCCAGAAATGAATACAGATGTCTCTCTTTTTCATTTTTTGTTCTTCTTTTGTGAAGAAAATTTTTTATATGAATTTAATGAACAGAATGATATCACTTCAAATGTGAAATGCATTAAATCTCACCATTAATTAGTATATAAACAAAGAAAAGGACAGATCCTGGGGAAATAATTTAGAGTGTGTAATCATTCTCCAGATTAAACAAACAAAATGGCTAAGAGTCTATAGAGAATTACAGAATATAAAAAGGAGGAAAAGGTTCCAAAGACAGGACTAATATTACTGCATTGCTCTGTTGAGTTGGTTACTACCCAGAGGCTCAGATATTTTTAGGATACTCTTTTGTCTGGGTAGGAGATTGTGACCCAGAACTGTGAAGTGAGGCTGTTTTTACACTTTAAAAAACGTGGTTTCCAGTGGTGGAACCACCCAGCTGTTTTGCCCTCCACAAACACCGGTGGAGCACCCAGAGGGTGTCAGACGCGCTGCTCCGCTCTTTCTCTTTCAAAGTTATTTAATCCCTGCAACAATCCTGGGAAATACTTATTATAATCTCTTTAAAGACTTGAAAACTGAAGCTTAGAGGAATTAAATAAATCCCCTATTATCAAGCAATCAGTAAATAGGTGAGAACAAAGTCATGCTGCTAGACACTGTCAGAGCCAGGATTAAAACCTAGATATTTTGATTAACAGTCTATTGAGCTAATTACCATATAATGCCTTTTTAGTTTAATAATGCACACTTAATGAATGGTTTTTGGAAAGCACAGTTTTTTAAAAATTATTTGTGCTTTGACTCTTTTCTTCCTGATGTTTTTACCCTAAAGATGATATTCTCAGGGTAAAACTAAATTTTGGAATTACAAACCAGCGTAAGTAAAGAGAGGATAAAGCACCTATGCCCTTACCTACCACTCAAGGTCAGTCACTGTCAGCATTTGGCTTTCTCCCCAGCCTTCTGTCTATGACTTTTTAAAAAAAATAACTCAGGCTGTGTTACTTTTTCTTATATATTTATGTAACACAGAACACGTATTACACATACATTCACATGCATCCCAATAAATATTATGTAAAAACTATTTGTTAAACTCTTGGCAAATGTAATTTTGATATGTGTTTATAGAAGGGTATATATGTAATGGGTCTTTTTTTCTCTTCTAGGTAGCATTAACATATTTACGTAAGCTGTTCTTTAGAAATTTTATGGGATTTTTTTGTGTGGGGAGACTTCAATGAGGTAAATAAGGAAAGATGTTGAAATAATTATTTAAAAAAATTATTGATTCCTTTTGGCAAAGTGTTTCCCAAATTTTAATGTACCTTATTAATTTACTACAAATCTGTAATAGTTCCTGTCTTATCTTTGTTGGTATCAAGTTTCATCCATTTGAGTCTTTAATGATTAAAACCAGGTAAGATAAATAAAACTATACACATCTTGTAATTCTCTTATTACTGTTACATTCTAAAAATAAGTTTGTCATTTGTATGTCCTTTCATGAATTTACTGCTGAGGTAGTTTTTAAATCCTGAATTTTATCTTTATTGTTACATATATATTTAAATATTTGTAAACAGAAATAGCTAATTTTTTTAAAATTCTGAATTACTTAAACTATATATATATTTGAATCTATTTCTATGTAGCTCTTTATTTTTTAAAATTTTTTTATTTTTTTTTGGTTTTGGTTTTTCTCCGGTACCGGGAACCAAACTCACGACCTTGTGCTTGCCAGGCAGGCGCTTTGCCGCTGAGCTAAATCCCCAGCCCCTCTATGTAGCTCTTTAAAGCAAGCATAATGATTCTTTGCCATCTCTGTTACAAACATGTTGTAGTTTAATATTCTTACTTGTACGTGATATTTAAATCATAATTTTAACATAAAAACAAGACATGTATGCACCTAAGAAAATATGTATAATTATGAAAAAAATAGGAAAATGAAAAAAAGTTAAAAATCATCGATCTTACTGCCCAGAGTTAATCTCACTGTCTTTTTATTGTACTAGATAAGAACTTGCTTATTGGGGCCTGAGCAGATCACTGGGCAAGAAGCACTGCTAGTGCTTTTGCTGTCTACCTATTGTGAAAAAAAAAAAAGAAAAAGATTAAGGCAAAATAAAAATTAACAATTTATTTGAGAAAAAAAATCATAAATCAAGAAGCACCAGACTGAATGGAGGTTATGGGATCTGTTCTAACTTCCTGAGCAGCTTCATTGTGTAGGTTTATGCAGAAGTAAAAAAATTACTTGACTGGTCAACATTTGCTTTATTTGTGCGTGGTTTAACAGGAGGTTCGTACTGACATAGCTGCTCAAATATCTGACTGAGGTTGCCTGAAGCTTGTTTCATTTTGTTTGTTTGTGATTTTGTTGTTTTATTTTCGTTGTTGCGCTTGTTTTTGTTTTATTCAGTCAGTTACAAGAAATTTCTCCATGTTTAGTTGTGGTGTACTTGCACAAGAGCTCTGGGTGCAGAGATGACTTCAGAGTAAGGTCTTTCTTGTTCGCTTGACCTGGCCCTCAGTCCCTCATTAACCAGTCGTCTCTAATGCTTTAAGAGCTTCTGACCTTGGGCTGCCTTCCCTTCTTTCACAGAAGGCGAGACAGTCCCTCCTCAATTCTTTGGACAGGATGAAGTGGTAAGCAGGAGACTCCCAGGGAAGCACGTGGGGGGTTCAAGTCCCTCGTGTTTCCGATTCTTAACGATGCAGCACCTCACAGCCCCTGAAATAGGTGGGCCGTAACATGAGACTCAGTGTCCCAGCCCTGGTGTGGATGAGTTTGGCAGAGGGGCAGGCGAAAGCAGAGACAAGCAAACCACTGTTCAAACGGAGATAAATGTTGATATTTTAGTTCTATTTAGAGCAAAAACTATAGAGCCCAAAGTGACTTCAATTTGAAATATATTTAAGCTTTGGGACATTGGTAGATAATTCTTTTTTTAATTTCTTTTTAATTCTAAATAAAAAACCACATTTTGTGCTGAACAATGGAATATAAAAGAATCAAATGTTCAGTGATTTTAGACATCTACTATTTGGGGAAAAGAGTTTACAAAATGCACAAAACTTTACAGCGATAAATAGTAAACTCCTAAATATTAGGAGGCCAGAACTTATTAGTGGATATTTCTTTTCCTGGTATTATACAGAAATGCATGCATATTTTAAAAAGCCTACAACCACCAACCTTAAGGAGCAAATTCTTAAGGCAACATTACACAATCATAATTATCACCTCTCCAGAAAGACTGCTAAGACATGTCGTGTCCTATGTTTACTGGAGGTAGGGAAGCAGTTTCTTTACAGAAGGCACCCAAACTTTGAGCAGACCATGTCCTCAGTCTGTAGCTCATCTGCTTTTTACCGGGAGGAAGACTGTCAAAGGTGAAGCATCTGGGGCATGAGCTAACATACTTTTCCTCTTTCTCAACAGAAATAATATCATATTTTACATGATTTTTAGAAATTATATATTCTGTTTCATACTATTACATATTTTATAAAATCATATAAATAACTGGTACGTATTTTGCGTTATGTAGTTTCTTGAATGATTTCTCTTTTTGTGAAATTTTGTTTTCTCTCTTTTTTATATAGTGAACAATTACAAATCCATTTAGAGTCAAATATTTGAGTATCCCCAGTATTATTTCCATGAAAGAAATCACCACACATGGATGTTTATTATCTAATTATTCTCCAGAAAATGTCAATTTAGAGTTCTATAAGCAATATATTAGAAAACTTAGCTTATCTTTTACTCCCGTACAAAATTTATATACATCTTTTAAAAATCCTTTCCCCCAATATGATGGGTTATAAGTGAGGTTCCTAGAACAGAGCCTCATAATTGTGCAAGGCTTGCACTGGGAACTACACAAGTGAGGCCTACGGACTAGGACAGGCACGGGGAGGAGCTGAACTGCAACACGAGTTCACCTAAGCTTCTGCCATTCTTTAGAGACATTCAGGACCTGGAATGCTCTTCAGAATTGCTGATCCTTAAGGAAAGGGGAAGGGAACTGATGCCCGTGTGACAAGCCGAAAGCTGCCCAGGAAGGTTGTGCTTTGGATGGGGAGGCTGCCTCCATGGAGGACCAATCATGGAGAAGGGCTTTGCCGTGAGCCATGTTACAAGGAGGCCAGGGGTTGAGGAGTGAGCACTGTCCTCAGGAGACAGTTGGGGTGGTGGGTCAGAGCCTCTACTATGCTCCATGCCTTCAGCCACTCAGTCAATGACTTTGCAGAGTAACTATTGGGACTGGCTCCTCCACAGTTATGGTTGGTTTCTTTTACAGGAAAATTTACAAGCGGGAGGTAGTGAAATAATCTACTGTCTCGGTCACAACTGATGTTGAGGCTGCAACAGGTGCTTCTCAGTATAACCCTAGAATTCTCTTACCCTACTTGCTTTTCTAACTATAATAGGTAGCACAATCCGAGCAAACAGCTCTGAGATATGCACACAGGACAACTATATGTCCTCCAGAGGCACACGCCAAAGTGCCCCCTTCCTCCAATGGGGCTCATCTCTCAGAAGCGTATTCAATCGTGAGTTCGTTGGTGGATTCATCCACTGATGCGTGTGACACCCTATGACCCAGGCATCTTCCAAACGTCCTAGCTCCAAACACATGAGATACAGAGTACATTTTAGATCTAGCCTATAATATTCATCTGTGTTCTGTTGAACAACATGATGAGGAATGAGAGAAGAATTGTGCAAAAGAATGGGTTGAAATTGAGATGTAGTTGCAAGAGGCTTCCTCCAATTCTGTAGAAGCCCCAGAGCTGAAACGGGTTTTCAGATTGGGCCCACCTTTCTGTAAGGTGACAGGACGTTATATTCTTGCACTGTACCAGTCATTAGAGGCAGGCTGCTGAAGGGTAGGGGGCGTCCTGTTGGGTACAGTGGGTGTTTTCAGCTAATGGCTCTTCTAGAGAAATGCTCAGCTGAAATCTGCTAGCTTCCAGCACCACAGCAGTGGAAAGAATGTTCACTGCAGTTTTAAAATGAAATGCAGGCAACACATCAGTATCTAGTGGAGACTTAACATGACATTTTATTATTGCTATAATTTATATTATGATATGTCAATTAACCATAAGCATCCCTCCTTTTTGAATTGCTTGCATATTTCTTCTTTATAGTTCTTAACAAAATAGTATTTCATTCATTTTTGTCATGTTATAGATATTTTCTGAATATATACATGTTTACATTTTATGTACCACAATATATTTTTTTGCATTTTTCCTTCTTGCATTTTTCCTTCCATTTGAGTTGTAAGAATCTTTTATCCTACTGATAGATAAATACATAGAATTTAACTCAGTAAATTCACATTTTAACTTTGTTAGATTTAAATGTTGATCTCTTCAGAATTGAATTTGGTATATAGCAGAAGACAAGGACTTAAAAAAAGACAAGGACTTAAATTGTATGTATGTGTGTGTTTCTCTAACCCTAACCCTAACATTTTTCTTGTATACTAAGTTATTTTGTATATGAGGATTTTGTCTGTGTAATATTCTACTCCCAAGTCAACCTGTTTATATTTATGTCTAAGACATTGCCTAAATTACTGTAGTTTTATAATATGGTGCATCACTCCTTTGAGCTAAGTCACTGAGTGATCAGAGTATCAATACAGGAGTAGATGATTATGATTATCTTACTTACCTAAAGTCTCTACTTTTTTGAAAACATCTGTATTCTTCACTTCTGACTATCTATGCACTTCTCCATTTGACAAATGCTTAAATGCCATGTGGAAGTGTCATAATCTTGTCTTCATTTTTCTTCCTCTCCCTGTTTTTTCCCTTGTAGACTGTCAGTTTTTTAAAAACAACCACTGAGCTACATGTTGCTTCATACATTTTTAATCTATTCTGTGCCAGGATTCAGCACATGATACAACATGAATAAATATTTATCAAGTGTTGAATGAGTAACGTTGTCATTTCTGTCTGTGTCATCTCTGTGGCTCTTGGTTCTGTCACAAGGCATGACCAAAATATCCCATAATATGATATGAATATATGAAAAAATGGTGACATTGAAATACAGTGAGATAGCATATAGATATGTACTTTCTGTATGCAAAAGAGATGTCATTCATGAGGCTTTTACTATTTATAAATTGGATAGCTTGCTCTTCACATAGTGTATTTGCGAAATGAATTTTTAAAAGCTCTTATATGCATGTTTTTTAGACTCTGCTCACTATAGAAGAAGTCAGAAAGCCTAAGTTTGAAACTTTGGAGCTCATAGAATGAAGAGGCTAGAAAATCACAGCTTTTATTAATTTGATTTTCATTCATTCTACACATGTACTGAGGGAATGACCAATTATATAACATTTGGAGATGAGTATAGAAACGGAAAGCTAGATTCCCTTGCTCAAAAAAGTACTCAGAATTTTCAAGATGATCACACAAAGCGTGTAAGGAGACGTGGAGCCTTCTGCAGCTGCGTAGGTTGAACGCACACGAAGCTGGCCCGTGACGGAACACCGCCGGGGTGCGTGGCGCCGAGCCTGGCGGCGCTGGAGAGGCGGCTGCTGCGGCCACTGCCCTTGGGAAAGCCGGAGACTTGACACAGACTTGACGCAGAACAGTGACGGTATATTTTCGTGAAGTTTCTTTATTATCTTCTCTCATTCAAAATTATTTACAAATTTGATTCCTTCATTCTTATTTCCAAATCCCAGCATAGTTTTCCGTCTTTCAAATTCTTAGGTAATAATTTAGCAGAATTCATTAAATGACAGCTGTTTGCAGGATTCTTTCCTAGGACTAGATGAAGATAAAATACAATTAGAAGCTTATTTTATCAGGACAAATATTTTCAAGAAAGCAGCATAAAGGTTTATGGAGGGCATTTTACACTGGTAGTGGGCAGGTTTGTGCAGAAGCAGTTGGAAATTTTTCCCTCATTACTCTGACTTCCTGGAAGGATATTATCCTCCAAATGTGAGAAGCACTGTCACCAAGAAAGAAATACAGCTTATTTGAAGGAGAATGTTGCAGATCATGATTATGTGATTTGTTGTGAGTTTGTTGCTAATATATGTGTGATGGTTTTCTTTCAGGGAGGGGACAATATCAAAATATATTAGCTCAAACCCCTCAAGAGTAGGTGGGAAATGACAGAAATATATTCTCTTTGGCAACTGATTCCTCAGCATGCTAGATATGCCCAAACAAGCACAGGATTTTTTTTGACATCTGTTTTACTTTGTTTCTTGCTTTTTCTAGAATTCAAACTGTCAGCTCTTGCTCTGCTAACAATGTGGGCCATGAGCTAGAGTATATTCAGATCACTGATGAGCACTACAGGCGCTGGTGCCTTCCACAGCCCCGCTGAAATGAGATGGCAAGCAACGTGAAATGGAGTCACGGGGAGCGCATATCACCTGCTGCAAGGAGCAACGTGTTGAGAGCAATAAAACTTTTTCTAAGACTGTGTGCCATTTTGCAAGATTGTGTGTTCACAATAATAATATTTTTTCCTACAACCTACTTCACACATTGCTTGCCATAAACAGATGTTGGTTTTTATGTTTCTAAAACCATTTGTAGCTCCATGTTCATATTCACTCTCTTTTGAGGTAGGGCAGTCAGTTATAGCAATATGATTTATGGTAGTGAGCAGTGATAGAATTCCAGAATTTAAAGTGATGTTAAGTATCCCGTGAGTTTATAAGAAGTCTCAAAACAAAGATTTCTGGAGAAAGCATAAATGTACAAAAGAAGCAAGGTGTGTAGGGATTTTGTTCTCCACTATGTATTTCATTATTGCAGACTCAGTAGAAAAACTTTATTCATAGTATTGTTTTTTATTAAAAAGTGTATCTTCTGTTTTAAATTTTATATTTAATCAGTTAAAATTCTCTGAAGAGAGCGTAATCCTAGAATGCAAATTCACCTCATGTCAAGGTGTGAAGGGAGCAAGTGGGCTTTTGACCTTCATTTTCTCCTCAAGGTCAGCCCTTAAATGGGAAGTAAAATGTTAGTGTGGGCAAAACAACTTTTTCAGCCCACTAAAATATAAATAAGACCCTCTTTTTAAATACTGATATTCTTATTAATTTCTAACATTCAGTCTCAGTATAAACAGGGTGCCTGCTATGAAAATGCAGTTCCAAGTCTTCATGTCCTTCCAGAGTTTTTCTAAAGTCCTCTAGGGGGCTGCAGCTTTCTCTCCCTAATTCCATCCTTTGAGTTTTCCTGTACCCTTACCAGTGAGCCCCTTCCCCTTCGTGAGGCTCCTCGTGAGTGCGTCTCTCCCCAGCCACAGCGCTGTCCTTGGCAGTCTCCCTTGGGACTGCGGTTCTGTGTCAGTGCTTCTTCCCCAGGACACTTCAGTGTCTAAAGGCAGCACTACGCTGGGTTCTTTGACTGGCAGTGCTCCTGAGCCCCTCAGAAGTTACACCGACAAATGACCGATGTTCATGCAACCTAGAATTTATTTTCCTAAACAGAAGACTAAAGGACACCTGGTATTGAATTTAACATTGGGTTCCTGCTCATACACAAGAAAAAATACCCTATTATTTTAACACAGTTGACAAGAATATATCCTTTGCAACTGGAATTAGACATGATTATCTGAGCAACTGTGCGTGATTTGAATTGCAGATTATTCTGCTGCATTCAGTGTAAGCTCCTGAGAGCAGCAAAGGCCATTTTCCTAAGTATCCAGCCTAGTGGACCTGAACTGATATCAGTAAAGGGCAGTTCACAGGCTCTTGGTGACTAATGTCCACCACCTATATTGCCATAGTTTGGAATAACCAGTAATAGTGAAAAGAAATGGGAAGAAGATTGTTATTAATGCATTAAGTTTTCTCGCTTTTAGGATTATGTGGATGACTAAAACAATGTGTTGTGTAGTATAGATGCATTTTCCAAGACTGTGCTCTTGCTACACTTGGCATGATATTAAGGAATAGAGCCATTTTCTTCTGTTATCCCGGTACACTTAAAAGAAAATTAAAATAGTCCCTAAGGAAAGTGGTCTTCCACCTCCTACTGACATTAGTAATTACTTTGCTTAACTAAATCCAGTGTGGAAGCAGTTTATTTGTTTATTGTAAACAGAAGTTGGTGCAGTAGGGCTATTTCTGGAAGTCAGTCATGGAGTACGAAAGGACTAGCTGGGGAAACGCGGCCATTTGTCAACACCTGCTTCAGACCCTTTCAGTGAGGCTTAATCATTTTATTTCACTTTAATGTTGAGCGTCTTGCTGTAGCAAATATTATTTTTTCTATCAAGAACTAGCTTGTTTGCAATTTCAAAATCAAATGCTAAGAATTCATTGATTTAATTGTAATTGATTTGTCTTGTTTTAATAGAGGTCTCAAAATACGCGATTGTGCTAAAGGAGCTGAATATAGAAGATATTTAGTCCTGTGGGGTGCAACATGTTCCATCTTAACGTTTATGAATATCACCCACAAATATTAGTGTGTCAGCTGGAAAGACATTTGTAATGTTCATAGACATAGGGCAGAGATTTTTTGGCAGTGTGTCCCTGTCCAAGAAAACAGAAAGAGTTAACAAGAATGAGATTAAATGTAAGGAGTCTCAGACAGGTGTGACGGTACGTGACTATAATTCTTGTACTTTAGGAGGCTGAGGTAGAAAGATCACAAATTTGAGTCCCACATGAGCAACTTAGCTAGCAAGACCTTGTGCTAAAAATTTTAAAAGGGTCTAGGACTGTAGTTCAGTGCAAATTCCCTGGATTCAAGTACTGTAAAAGATTCTCTGGATTCAAGTACTGTAAAAGATTCTCTGGATTCAAGTACTGTAAAAGATTCCCTGGATCCCTAGTACTGTAAAAGAAAAAAAAAAGCCCGCCATTTCAAAGACAAGCAGTGATTTTTACCAAGCAATTTAGCCCTATAGAAGGGGTGCAGAAGAAAATTAAGGCTGAAATAAATAAATTAATTAAAACAAAACTAAAGGTTTTAAACTACCATTTTGCAGCAGTTAAAAACTTGAGGGCAAAGTCCCAACAACTGGTCTCCAACTCAACAATGCAAAGCACTGGCTTTTGGGGGACGTGTGTGAGGCTCAGCTGCTCCACCAACACCTCCAGCGTATTATTTGAGGCTCAGAATAAGAAGAAAGAGAGATGTTTGCTTCTCCTTTCTACAGATCTTATGTATTTTCTGTACTATCTGATTTAACCATTCATTATACCTCAGTTTCTTCTCATAAACTACTATAATTCTCTTTATGAACTGTAAATAAGAAACTGCAGAACTGTCCAAGGAGACAGGGCCGTGGAGAAGCAGAGACCCAGGCTACGGTCAAAAGAGTGAAAACTCAGCAGAGACTGAGATTGTCCTGACTGACTGACCTTCTACCGAACACCACAGCAAGGAACATAGCAAGCACCGGGGTGTGTCACATGATCGCTGAGGTCTCCCACTTTCCTTTGCTCACGGACAAACACACTCAAGCACACTGTGAAAACCTCCGCACACTCTCTTCACACAGCTTGTGCCCAAGCGTTCCTTCACTCAGTCACGTTTTCAGCAGATATTTCCTATCATCCACCGTTGGGGCTGTTCATTTCCTTGATTAAGCAAGTGGTAAATATTTGTTGAGGATGAACAACAAAATACCAACGGGTGACAAAAAAATGAACTTCCCCTTTAATCCCACAGTGTCAGTACAGGGGTTAGTGTGTTCACTCATCACATGTGTTTTCCCTCAAAATATATATTCTTTCTGTTTGTCTTTGTTTTTAGCAGTTCTACTCATATGAATTTCATTTTTAACATGACCTGATTTTTCTCTTAATATTTACAAATATGTTTCTTTGTCGGTTGAAATACTTCTAAAGGTTGAGCATTGCTAAACCCAAAATATGAAACTTTTTAAGCACTGACATGATATGACAAATGCAAAATTTTACACTGACCTCAAGTGACAGATTTCAGTGCAAGCACACTAAAAACACTATATAAAATTATCTTCAGGCTCTATGTGTAAGATGTATATGGGACATAAATGGATTTCACATTTAGACAAGACTCCCATCGCATGATACATCATTGAGTACACAAACATTCCAACATGCAAAACAATACAATGTGAAGTCTGTAAGATTTGTGATCCCAAGCATTTTAGAAAAGGAATATTCAACTACACAGTGTCTAACAATGGCATAATGGTCAATTGAATAAATACAGTGAAATGTCCAAAATAATTTTATTATTAGATAAGAAAGATTTTTATCTTAACCAAAAGAATATTGAAACATGGCTGTAATAAACACACATAAGTACTTTTAAACAAACATTGTATTTTTTCTAAGACAATTCTTAAACTGTAATTCTGGGGAAAATATTTTAGGACTTTTGATGTATGAGCTACAATTATAAAGCTTTTTTTTATTCTGGAGGAAGGTAAGAGGGTCTATTTATTCTTACATTGCTATTTAATAGGAGCAAAGTTATCTGTTATTGTTTACCTTTTGTTTTCTAATACATGAGGTTGAAATTGCTTGTATAGTTTTTAGTGATTTAAACACATGCTGCACAGTTTTGCTGCTTTCTAAAACTTCCGTATTCTGTGGGCATGGGTCCTTTTGATGTAATATGTGTGAGTTATTGCATACTATGAATGTTAATTAACTGCTTAAATGTTAATATATACTCCAATATTTTACCAACTTATTATTTCCTTTTTTACATACTCTATGGAAGTGTGTCTCCCATTCTCAAGGTTTTCTCCTGTGTAATGTTTTTCCTCCGAGTAGAATCTTTACTCTGAAATAGTTCATTCTCACTTAATGTAAATTTTAAAATTAATAAATTTGAAAGATTTTTATAACAAATTTTAAGTCTGTGAAACCTGTAGTATTGAAAGATTAATATATTGTTTTCTCTTTATATTTTATGTCTATATAGTACTTCATTGTATAAATTGTCATGATTTATTTGATCAGTTACCAATTTATGGAAGTTTAAATTAAAGTATTGGTACATAATATGTGGGTATTGGTCAAAGTATCTCCTTACAATAAATTTCTACATGAAAAATCTTAAGTATAAAATGTACAGTGTTTAGGCTTTTGAAACAATCACTAATCTCTCCTCAAAAAATGGAACCAATTTATACTTTTTCCAGTATATAGGAGGGCTACCTCTTTCATATCTATCAACACTGAGTGTTATCATTCTTGCTTATTTTCCGGTGTATAAACAAAAATATCTTCATGAAATTATAATTTTCAATGTAAGGATTTGATAGGGAGAGTAGAGAAACAAAATTTTAGGAGACTGGAAGGTAGGTCGAGTATAGACTTGATGATGAAGAAAACAAATGTTGAGGAAAATCTGTTGTCAACTTGGAAGTGAATAGTAAAGTTGGCAGTTCAAGAAAATGAGTTTAACGATTAAGAAATCTGTTGCAGTGATTCAGGTATAATTACGTAAGTCCCAGCGAAGATGTGCCGTCGTAACTGTGTTGAACTTAATGTGGTGAGAGATTTAAAGAGAAGAGATTTGAAGGGTTCCCTATTGGAAATAAGGAAAGTTAGTAAGCTTATGATGATGGGGCAGTTGGTAAAGAAGTTAATGGACTGAGTTTGAAATGCCGAGCCGTGACGGAGGTAGGACAAACATCCGCATAAAGGGACCATTGCAGGTTAAATAGGGAGCGACCAGGCCAGGTAAGGAGATGGCTCAAGATTACCTCCAGGCTGTAGCAAAGAAATCATCAAGAAGTATTATGATTGCATGTCGGGTGCTGCAGACTAAGGAGAAAGGTAAATGGGCCGTTATGGCTGAATTTTCCAAAATTTAGGATATAAAGCGATGTTAATACAGTGAGAGACTGGAGAGTAGAAAGGAGAAGAGATGGACAACCTTTGCTGAAAGACCAGATTCATGGAAAGAATTTTAGCGGTTGTGAGGTTCAGCAGTTTTCAAATTAATTGATTCAAGATATTTAAGAGGTTGAGGAAGATAGGTCATGTGAAATACTCTATGTACATGTACAGTATGTGTGTGTGTGCGCGCATAGGTAGGAAAAGGTGTACATGTTGCTTTGGTCACGCTTCAACACAGTGTCATGGGCTGAGTAGCCTAACCGGTGTACAATTACTTCTCACAGTGATGGAAACTGAGAAGTTAAGATCAGGGGCTGGCAACTTAATGTTTAGTGAGAGCGCTGTTCTTGCCTTGCAGACCCTATTCCTGTACGTGGTGGAGAGAGGAAGAGCAGACATCACTCTCCTCTTGTAAAGACAGGAATCTCATCAGAGCATCACCAGTCCTCTGACCTCGTCTGAGTCAAATCACCTCACAACGCCCCTCTCACATATTATCACCGTCATGAGTTTCACATGTTGGGTTTGACCATCTCATTGGGCTTCAACCTATGAATGAGGCAAGCACACAAATATTCCACCCATGCCATGCTGTGGAGCTGTTTCATGTTTTTCATCTATTATTTAACCAGAGAGACTTCACATTTACCTATCAGGTTTTGTATAAGGTTGCATTTATAGAAAAGTCTATTTCTATCGTGACCTTGAAGAACTTGAAACCCGATAGCTCAGTCCTAACCCTACATCTTAAAATGGCAGAAAAATTGAGACTCCAAGAGACTAAGGGCCCTGTTTAAGTTTATTCATTCATTTATCAGTATTTAGAAAGCATCTTTTATGAACTAAGGCATGAGGAAGGAATTGAAAGTATCGCCACAGGGCCAGGGATATAACTCAGTGGCATAAGTGCCTGCGTGGCAAACGCAAGGTCCTGGGTTCAATTCCCGACACCAAATAAATAAATAAATCAAAGTAAAGCCATAACAAGACTGAAGAACCAGGAAAAGAGCGAGATACTCATGATAACCACCACAGGTGCAGGTCTATAAAGGCAAAATGAGGTGTCGATGTAGGCAGTGGCCCTGGGTCAGCCGTTTCTTAGAGACCCTTCCAGAATGGTGTCCCTCTGCCTTCTGCAGTGGGAGTGAACTTGGTCAGGTGCTGAAATGCCCTCCAACGCTGACTGGACTTAAAGTAAAAATAAACTTAAAGTCAGAATAAAAATTCATCAATTTACTCAGTACCTTGCATGTTTAATTCAAGGAAAAAAATCACTAGATTTCGAGACCATTAGAAACAGTTTTCTCAGCTTCAGTGGTAGTGGTTCTAACATTAAAATTGTAACTTTGTTGTTTTTCAGAGACATTGACTTCTGGCTCTAATGTCATCAACCTCAAATTTTCTTACTTTGTGTGGAATATAAGAATCTTTCTCCACTCCTCTGTCTTTTCCTGTGGTCTTTTTGCTTTCATTAGTGTCTCTTGCCTCTGGAGCTATTGACACATTGATAACGGCAACTTCTGCTGAGAGCCTTTTAGCTTTGTCATGGATCAATATGTGATTTACTTTACTTTCACGGCTTTACACTTTCTATTAGATAAGTAATATGTGTTCACTGAAGGAAATTTGAAAAAAATGCATATCATAACTTAAAATTTTTTAAAAACAATTTACCATGCAAACATAACAACTATCAACATCTTGATATGTACTTGAAGTATTTTAATTATATTAATAAACACTCCTTTGTAATAACTTCTATTTTGTAATTTACTTTATTAAAATATTACCAAAATATTACTTGATATAATTATCTATTATGTGATATCTAATGATGTTATTATGATATACCTGTTTAAATACTTATATTTAATATTTATTTAAAATTATCTTTATACCATTTACCACTTTATGCCTGTTACCATTTATTTATATTCATTGTTTCATTTAAATTTCAAAACATTATCCATGACACTCTTACTACCTCCATCTTATTGCAGAGGATATAGAGCACAGTAGAGCTCTAGATTGCGTAGTGCTTGGTACAACCAAAACTTGAACCCAGGCACTCGAGCTCTGAAACTCAAGATTATTCACCCTGGCTGCCTATTGAATAGCATGCCACTGTTTCCAAAATTGCACGGTAACAATATCCTAATGGTAGGTACTGAAATGTGTACATTTTTATTGGTTTTTTTGAAAAACACAATGAATATTGTTGAAGATAAATCTTTACTCCCATATTTTCTAATTTTCTCAAGATAAATTCCTAGGGTTATTTGCACAATTTATGATACTAAATTTTTATGAAAACTTAAATCTGGCCTAGCACACACAGACTGAAATAATAGAATACTAAACTCAAATCCTCTTTTGATTTTCAGGAAATCATATTACCATTGAGTATCTTGGGGAAAAAGCCCAATAATCCTTTTCTTACTTTGAATTACAAAATATGATAAGTATAAAAGGTGATATGTATGAATTCACACTTGACTAAATTGTTGAGATGTGCAGTTTTGGAAGTGTTTGAAGGTGGAGTGCGGCACCTAGAACAGTGCCTTCCATATGTAAAGGACTCTCAACTGCAGCCTCATGACTAATTAGTGCAGATCTGGAAAGTGTCATATGTTTGGTATTTTGGTGATATTTATTTTAAAAAATTCACTATAGTCCTTTGATAATTACAGAGATGATCTGGAAGCTTAATAAATGACATATTAGAGCATTGGGATCAAATAGTCTCAGTGACCCTATTATATATTTTTGTAAATACACCAAGCAATTAGCACTGCTTTAATCGAATTGCCTAGTATAGCTGTTTCCAATGTTAGTATGCCTGTGTATTAGCCAATTTCTCCTTCCTGAAACAAAATACTCAACACCCACAACTTAAAGGAGAAGGTGCTTGTTTTGGTCCATGGTTTTAGATCATAGCTGACTGGCTCCAAGGCAGACACTGCATGGTGCAAAGACGTGATGGAGGAGAACTTCACACCTGCAGCCAGGAAGCAGAGAGATAGATGGAGTTAAGGGGGAGACGCATCCTTCTAGGTCATGCACCCAGTGGTCCACCTCCAGCCAGACCCTCCTCCCAATAGCATACTCGGCTGTGTGCTCCTCAGAGGGTTAGCCTCCTAGTTCCTATGTGTGTGAAATTGGATTGGATTAGATCATGGGGACACTGTACTGATGATACACCATCATCTAATCCAGCTTCACACACGTGGGAATTTGGGGAAGCAGTTTAGATCTAAACCATAATAGTCTAGGAATGTCCCTTATACTTGAAAATTGTTTGTGAAAGACACTAAGGTGCAGTAGCATTTGGAAACAATTTGAACCTATTGGTCTTTAATATTTTCTAAGGCAAAAATCAAATGATCTCTCTGTCTATATATGTATGTATATGAGGGTGTGATAAAAATTATCACACTGAAAGTGTAGATAAGAACCAAATGGATAATAGATATTATGAAATAAGAAATTGTTCAAAAGGAAAGGGGAATTAGGGAGAAGGGAGGAGGAAATGAAGGAAAAGAAAGGTAACATGGAAACAAAACTTTGTAAATAAGGAGGGGAAGACGGGGGAAGGGAAGGGAAGAGAATGAGAAAAAAGAGGCCTCGAGATATGTCATCCATAGGTACAAATTCCTACAATGAATATGATCATTATGTATATCTGAACTGTACCACTAAACTTAATAAAAAAGTGATATATGTAACATTTAAATTACAAAAGTATAATAAACCCACGAATCAAAAAAAATTATTACAGTAAAAAGCACATTGTCATTAATGCCTTCTCAAAAATACTCCCTGTGATGCAAATACACTTACCCCATTATTCTTGCCACTTTCTGAAGCAGTTTTGGAAATCCTCTGCCATGGACGTCTTTAGCAGCACTGTCATAGCTGCCTGCATGTCCAGGACCAATTCAAACATTCACCTTTCCCGTCACTTTGACTCTGAGCAGGGCTGAGCCAGACCGTAGCAGATCTGATAAACAAGGTGGACGCGGGCACTGAGGAGTGCTCTGCACGTTTGCCTTCCCACTGCATGGCACGTGGCGGCAGGATTCGCTGCACTTTCGTTCACACTTCATAAAAACACGCACAGAAGAAGACTTCTGCAACGGCTTCAGATAATGGCAAGAATGACCTAAGTGTGTTTGAAGCAATGGGGAGTATGTTTAGGTGAGCGTATGGCAATGTGTCGTTCACCGTAATGAATTTTTCAGAATTTTAATATTTACCATATACCTCAGTCACATGTTACGTACATGAAATTCTGACTTTTCTTGAAAAATCTAGTTCCAAGCAAGTACTCCAAAATCCATCCTGCATCATAAAAGTGAGTTTTTTGATAAATATTTTCCACAATTCAGAAAGGATAGGAAATATTCATTTTCTTTCATATTTTTAAAGTGATGTTATCCAATTCTCTTCAAATCACTCTTTCATTTCTTTACCTCAACCACCTGCCCAACATGCGTGCTGCATTAAAAAGAAAAACTTAGGGGCTGGGGATTTAGCTCAGCGGCAAAAGCGCCTGCCTGGCAAGC
>NW_004955448.1:17915579-17926827 GCF_000276665.1 Chinchilla lanigera
GCGTCTTGTAGAGTGCACTGCGGCATTACGCGGGCTTGCCACCTGCTCCGGCTGTAAGGAGGTGGAGGGCTCTGCGGTGCAGAAGGACTGTTGAAAAACTTGCTGAGCGCAAGGTCGTGAGTTTGGTTCCTGGTACCGGAGAAAAACAAAAAAAAAAAAAAAAGAAAAACTTGCTGAAAACACTGAGTAGGTTTTCTCTGTCCAGCAAACTGAGCAGATCCTTGATGTTTGTGTTACACGCATAGCCGATTTCAACACACTCGTCCCTTGTTGCTCCTGCTGCCATTGTTCTCCACTTCCTGCCTTCCTGTGTTTATACTCCAGAATTGTGGACTGAGTAAAACATTCTGAAGTCTGAGCTATTATAGACACAGGAGCACAAAATGTTGTAAAGGACGATGGGATCAAATAAGTCTAGTTGGAATCCTAACTCTTCCACTCACTGTGATGTTAGTCTGTTAAGATCATTGCTCCTCTATTTTTTCATCTATAGTAGGAAATACTAGCATGTATGTCATGGGTTTTAAATGAAAACTAGGATAGCATATGTGAACTTTAGGTAGTTGCCTGGATCATGATAAATAGCTAGAAATCTGAAGCACAGAGGAATACATTTTCAGTTACAAACTGACAAAGCTGTTTTTGACATAATGAAGATTTATCCACATCGCCAAATTCTATTCTCAAAATTCATATACTATATCCATTACAACCTTCCTTGGGTTTCTCCTTGGTGACTGTTTAAATTACTTTTCTCACTGCTGAAATAAAATACATGACATCCAAATTTAAAGGAGGAAAGGTTTATTTAGCTCACAGTTTGTAGAGGTTTCAGTTTATAGTTGGCTGGCTCCAAGGCAGGTGGCATGGAAGAGAGGCATCGCAGAGGAGAAAAAATTCGTGGTAAGCAGGAGGGCTGCAAAACAGCTAAGTACGGAGGAACCAAGCAGCAAACAGTGACCCTTTTTCTGTCCCTTATATTATAACATACCATTAGGGTGGTTAGCACCACACCCAGGGTGGAGCTTTCCATTATCCACACTCAGAACCATGCCAAACCATTCAGTGGACTAATTAGTAACCTCACACCCTTAATCCCAGCATTACATACTTAATCCCAGCATCATACTTAACACAATTATCACACATGTTAGATCCAGCGACCTCTGAAAAAGCCCCACATATGACCACATGAGATTTTAGGGGGACATCTAGACACAAGCCATAACAAAGACGTTCAGTGATTGCATGCTAAGTTTCAGGCATGAATTCCCACTGCTATAACTTGTATGTAGTGCACCTCCCCACAAAGGCACTTGTGGTCATAGGTAGAAGTTTTGAAGGTAGCTGGATGAGAGTGTGAATGTGGATTAAGGGTATGATACTGAGAGTAATGATGTAATAATGGAAGCTCCACCCTAGGTGTGGGTGGAACCAATCAATAGGTTTGTAACCTGGAGGGACATAAAGGGACAGAAAGAAGGCAGGATTGCTACTGCTTGCTGCTTCACTTCCTCCTGCCTGCTTGCCACAGACTATTTCTACCCTGTGATGCCCCCACCCTGACTTGGAGCCAGCCAACTATGGACTGAAACTTCTACAAACTATGAGCTAAAGTAAACCTTTCCTCCTTTACATCTGGGTGCCAGGTATGTTGTTTCAGCAACGAGTAAAGTGACTAACACACCCATGTATACTCTCCAACCTTTCCTACGATTGTTGGCATCTCTCAGGAGCAACAGCACCACATCCTGTTAACTTCTATGTCCTCTGTATTTATCAGTGTCACCTCACTTTAATTTATCTCCTCATCACTTATCTTCCAGAACCCTCATTACTCTTTACAACCTACATTTTTAAGCACCATATTTCTATACCTGTCATAAGAAAGTTCAGGCTTTTCCTATTTTAGCAGAGTGCAGGCATAGGCTACGAAGCCAGACAACCTGAGTTTGAACTCTTCTGTTTCCACAAATGCCAGTTATGTCAAGTTCTGGCAGAGAGACCTTGTATACGGTATTATCTGCCTTAGTTTCTTGTTGTAGAATGGAGGTTTAAATTGCATATAACTTAGGAAGTTGTGAAGTTTAAATGAAAGAATGCCTGCATACCACTTACAATAGTACCTATTGTTACATAAGTACCTATAATAAAAGCATTATCTTTTAAAGAATTACAAGCATATTTCAGTGTTCTTTCTTCAAAATTCGTACCTTGTTCTCTGTTGTCATCTTAAAACTGCATTGTACTTAAATGATGTATTGAACAAGCATGTGTGAGATGCCTGGAACTATGCTTACCACAGGAAATCTATCCTAAAATGTTTGTCTGTTCTGCTGACCACTGATCTCTCAAGACTTGATCCAGTTTGCCCTCGACTTTCTTCTTGAAAGTCTCCTCCTTTGGGTTTTGAGGCTCTGTTCTCCTCAGTTCTTGTTTTAGTTTCTTTCCAATACTTGAATGTTTCATTCTTTGTCTTTTTCTTTCACACAGTTGTTTGTAAGCTCCTCTGGGGCAGTAAGAATATCTTATTTACCTTGCTTTCCCAGTGCTTTAAAAATAACAGTAAATATTTATGACTTTGGTATTTGTCTTGATCCTTTTAACTATCTGCACACAGACAGAAGCCTGAATGCACTCTGGATTTTCATACCATCACAGTAGTTTTTCTGTAAATCTCTTATATTATAAAACTTATTCCTCTTTCTGATTATTATCCTTTCAACTGCTTCAATCCCTCTCCTTATGCTGTATTTACACACATAATGTCTAACATTTAGTGAGTGTCTGTATAATCCCAGATACTGTATATGAATTACTTCGTACAGTCCCACTAAATAGTTATTTTGCTTGTTTTACAGATGAGCTAAAGACCCCCAAAATCAAGTGACCAGTCCAAGGTCCCAGAACTAGTAGTCTGGGCAGAGTCAGGCTACAATTTCATGTGTCTTTATCTTTTCTTTATGCTTTTGTTTTAAAGATTAATATATTTGATGCCACCATGAATATTCTAGTCAGTAACTATAGTAGAAATTCAGAGAAATAGAATCTTTTATTATATTATACGTAAGGTACCTTAACTTATAAAAAGGTCAGTTTTGTATCCACTTGCTTTCTCTCTACATCTGCTAATATCTCACGAAGCAGACGGAATCCCCAGCCCTAGAGAGTGTGACTTGACTGCTAGGCCTCTTGTCTGAGATGCTGCAGTGGCGTTGGAAATTGGTCCCCCGATGGGTCAGACCGCAGTTGGGAAACATGACTGTGAACGGCAAACTGCTGCTGTGGAGATATGCAGCAGACATGAATGAGAAGCAACAGTGTTCACGATTTGCAGCCTGGGAACTGCCAAACGGAGGGCTGGACCGGGCTGTGGCTGCCTAGGAAGTGGCGGCTAGTTCCATCCTTCATCAGGACAAAGTCTTCAGTGTGATGAACGCAGTCTCACTGTCTCATAAACCTAGATGCTGCCGATGATGGATCTCAGATCTGTAGCAGGCACTTCATGTGTGAACACCCTGGGAAGCCCCAGTGGCCCTGACTTGAGCCGGCGTGGATTATCCTTCAGAGTGCACTGCACATTCATTATGCTTTCAGTAACTCACAGCAGCTGCACTTCCCTCCACAAACTCAACAGATTTCTTGCGTTTCATCTGGGATGAGATGAAAGACACCCATAATGCTGTGCTAGAGTTAAGCCTGGACTCTCCAAGAGATTTGCACAGATAAAGTGAGGCTATGAAATATTAGTAATGAGCAAAGCTTGAAAGGAAAATGTAGAAATTTAGGGGAGTTTCTGTCCTTTTCAAAGAACCTGTTCCAGATGATTCTCCATGTCATTTTGCTTTGAAGATTTCTTTCGTTGGGCTTGGAACAGTCACTTGTGTTTCACCAGCTGCAAACCTGCTTCCTTTCTTCACCATCTTCTCACGTGTGGCTTTGTCTTTCATTCCCTTCTTGTGAAGGACATTTTCAAGTTCGTATTACGTGCCGTGCACTGGAGCTAAAACTCAGTTCTTTCACATGAACACCAAGGGTTCCTGCCTTCAAGTATTGCTGGTTTAATAGGGATATCTAATACACAAAATGTAGAAGCAAATCATAAAGATGTTTATAATATATGAAGGGAACCCTAGACAGCCACATCTAAGCAAACCTAAGGGGATTCAAGGAAGGCTTTTAAGGGGACACAATAGCTAAATTGAGTTTTAAATGGGGACTAGGAATTGATCCAAAGAAGAGGAGAGCTAAAATTCTAGATATTCTGTACATTATAGGGTTACTACATAGAGAGGGGGTTTGGTTTACTCCAAATGTCAACAATTGAGGGCATTACTGGGGACTTAAAGTGGGTGTTTTTATTTGCAAGATAAGCAAATATTTCTCTTAGAATGATATTTCTTGGGGATAAAGCATATTTCCCAGTAAAATGTCACTCTGACATACAAAACATACATTGTTTAGCTTTATAGGTACTTTTTCAACGTGGACATCTCAACTTTGTGAGTAGAATCACTGGCAGTAATGCATTATTGGAGATCCAGAAGTAAGAATTTAGATATATATAGAAGACTAGTAAAATACCTTCGCACATGCATTGGGTCTGTGGACAGTACTACATGAGTCTCCAGTAGAGTTAAGAACACTGAGATCACTTCCATGGCTCTAGAATCCTGTCTTTAACTTTGAAAAGCCATTTTTACTGGAAACCTAAGGAAATATAATATCTTCTATTGAGAAATAATTCTGAATTTAGTCTTAAACTTTGTGTCACTGAGTATAATAAAATAACATTTAGCTACCCTAGTGTACAATTGCACAGATTCTAAAAGAAGTTTTCCTTAAATTTTCAGAGTTGTACATTGATGTTATGCTTTGTTAAATTGGTCTATGTATCTTTCTGGCTTTTTATGCAATATGAAAAATGGGAACATATCTCTAATTAGGAAAAAATATAATCATAGACAACTTATTATTTTCTTAAAAATAAAAGGTCACTTTCTTTATTAAGATTGGGGCTTGTACCCCTCACCAACTTTATTAAGATATAATGAAAAATAAAATTACAAATATTTACAATGTACAATGTGATGTTTTGGTGCAGGTGTACATCGTGAATTGATTATGTCAAGTTAATAAACATAACCCTCAGCTAACCTCTTATTGTTTTTGATGATGAGAACATTCAATATCTGTTCTCTTAACAATTTTCTATTATGCAATACAATGTATGTAATGACTACCATCACCATTTTCTACAGAACGTATTCATACTGTCTCCCTGAATCTTTATACCCTTTGATGCCCATGTCCCCACTTCCACTCTGACCCTTTTTCTATTGCCTCGTACCTTTATTCTCCTCTCTGCTTTTATGAATTCAGCTGTCTTAGATTCCACACATAGGTAAGATAATTTAATATTTGTCTTTGTTGCCTGGCTAAGTTTACTCAGTGGAAGTCCTCCAGGTTCATCCATGTTATTGCATAGGTCAAAATTTCTTTCTTTTTAAGGAAAATATACAATCCAATTCCTTCTCCATTCATCTGATTCTTTGGTTGATTCTATACCTGGCTCTTATGTTTCCATATCTTGGATGCAGTGAGCAAGGGAGTACAGATTTCTCTTCAACGTACTGATTTAATTTCCCTTCAGTATATAGCAGGAAGTGGTATTAATGGATCATATAGTACATCTATCTTTAAATTTTTGAGGCACTTTCACAGTTTTCAATATTGCTTTATTAACCCATCTTCATCAACAGTGTGAAAGGGTTCTCTTTTTCCTTTTTCCCATACTCTCAGAAATACCTCACTCTAAAGGTTGAGGTGACATTTCATTGTGGCTTTAATTTAAATATCCCTAATGACTAACACATGTTGAACATTTCTTCATATCCCTGTTGGCCATTTGCATTTTCTTTTGAGAAATATGCATTTGTGACCCTTGCTCATTTTTAAAATTTAGTGCTTGGAATTGAACTTGGGGCCTTGTGTGTGTTAAACATGAGCTCTGCTACAGAACTGCACTCCCAGCTTCACCTGCTTTTCATTTGGGTTATTTTCTTCCTGTGCAGTGTTTCAGCTCCTGAGATAACTTCGCCATCAAGCTCTTACCAGGTGTGCGAGCTGCAAGTGTTTTGTGCATTTCTCTAAGTGGTCTCTTCATTCTGTTCATGGTTTCCTTGGCTGTAATAGAAATTTCTCTTCAATGCAATCTCATTTTATTTTTTCTTTTGTTGGCTATACTTTTGGTAACACATTGTTATGGTTTGTGTCTGGGTGTCCCCCCAAAGCCTCATGGGGTCATGGGGCAGGCTTTTAGAGTTTGATTGATTATGGGTGTGGGAGCTACACCCACCCTGGGGTGGATAGTTTGCATATGTAAGGGAGAGAAAGAGGGTGCTTCTGGCCATTTCCTCCCTTGTGTGTGCTTGTTGCTTTGCTGTGTTCAGCTGCCATGAGCTGTTGCCCTCTGCCATGTGCCACTCTGCCTTGTAGTCTGCCAAGTATGGACTGAAACCTCCACAAACTGTAAGCGAAATAAACCTTTCCTTCCTTAATTTTGGGCATCAAGTATTTTGTCCCAGCAACGAGAGGAAAGTAACCAAGACACACATGCAAAAAAGCTGCGTAAGTTGATATCTAAACGCTTGTCTCCTGTGTTTTCTAGTAGTTTTACAGTCGCAGGCTTCATATTTAAGTTTCTCATCCATTCTGTGTTGACTTTTACGCACAATGTAGAGTGAGAAGAGTGTCAGGTATGTGTCCTTCAGGACACTCAGTCACTTATTAAGCAAACATATCTGAGTGGCTTAGAACAGAAGGAATAAGATGTGATACTTTCTCTGAATGAGCTGCCCAAATCCAAGGGGACACAGAGAAAGAAATATCAATTTCTTTGTCTTTGATGCAAACTACACACAAAAGTTCTCTATTTTGCTACTGTTATTTACCTTTTTAAAATTAATTTTATTGGTACCTTTTAGATTTACATAATGATCACATTCATCATAGGAAATTTGTACCTGTACATTATACATCTTGATTCTTTTTTAAAACCATTTCCCTGCAAAGGCAAGGCAGGGAGTATCACAATCCCCAACTTGAAATTATAATACAGAGCTGCTGTGACAAGAACAATGTGGTACTGGCAAAATAAATAAATAAATAAAAAGATCCTAGGATCAATCGAGCAGATTAGAAGATGCAGAAACAACTCTAAACACATTCAGCCACCTTATCTTTGACAAAGGAAGCAAACATCTTCACTGGAAGAAAACTAGTCTCTTTAATAAATGGTGCTGGAAAACCTGGCTTTCCACGAGCCAAAGATTAAAATAAACCCATATCTTTCAGCATGCAGTAATCTAAAATTGAAATGGTCCAAAGATCTAAATATTAAAACCAAAACACTAAATATGCTGGAAGAGAGAATAGGTAGAACTCTTAAAGACGTAGATGTAGGCAAAGACTTATGAAAAAACCCTCATCGCATGGAAAATATTACAAAGAATCAAAAACTCGGATCCCATCTTTTTTTTTTGTAATGAGAATCAAATTCATGATTGCCAAGTGCTGTGCCACTGAGCTATACCCTTTTGCACAACAAAAGAAATCACCAACGGAGTGAAGACACAATCCACAGAGTGGGAGAAAAATTTTGCCCGCTGTTCCTCTGACTAAAGGCTAATATCTGGAATGTATAAAGAACTCAAAAGAAGTTAAAGACTGATCCAAAAATGGGCACCTGAAATCATTACACACTTCCCAGATGAAGTACAAAAGGCAAAAAAATACGGAAAAATGTTCAACCGCACTGGTTATTCAAGAGATGAAAATTAATAAATCACTGAGATTCCATCTCACTCGTGAAAGAATGGCTATTCTCGAGAAATCAACCAATGACAAGTGCTGAAGGGGCTCTGGGGAAAAGGGAGCCCTTCTCCACTGTTGGGAGTGTAGACTGGTGCAGCCAGCGTGGAAATCAGTGTGAAGATTGCTCAAAAAACTAAAACCGTAGGTTCCATTTCAACCAGTGTAAAGAAAGAACAAAATGTACAATAAATATTGTGAAATAGGAAAAAAATAGCCAAGAAGGAAGAGGAACCAGGGACCTTGGAGAGGGAAAGGAAGGCGGGGAAAAGAAAAAAGATAATGAGGAAAAAATGGAAACAAAGTTTTTGCAAATAAGAGGGGAAGAGGGGTCAAATGGAGAGGAGGGGAATGTTATCTGCCCTTTCAAACTCAGTTTTTTAAGGGTATAATTTTATGTTCAGTAAGATACAACAATTTTATTTTATATGCTGAAAGGGATATACCACATAACTTTTACTTTAATAAAAATCACCTCCAAAATTTCCATTATGATATTTTTTCAAGAAATCTCTCTAATGCCAGTCCTAGCACCCAGTGATGTGCTTTCTGTCACTACAGTATAGACTTGTGGTTTCTAGAGTTTCATAGAAATAAAATAATTCAGTTTGTAATCATTTGTGTTTGGCCTTTCTGCTCAGTGAAATTTTTTAGACTCATCTATGTTTTTGTCTATATTATTAGCTATTTATTTTGATTACTAAATACTATTTTATTATATAATAAATAACTAAGAGTAGAATTGTTTGGTGAAAATTATGGTAAATACTCATTTAAAATTATGGCAAGTTGTTAAGCAATTTTATATTTCCCTTCAATATGTGAGGGTGGCAGGTGGTCTATCCTCTTGTCAAAACTAGGAATTATCTGTCAAGATGTTATATGACATGTGAGCTTCTGTATTAATTAGGATTATTGCTGTGAAATTTTATTTTTTGTAATGCACATCTGGTTTGAAATCAGCTTGCTTAATGAAAGGAGTTGAGAAATATTTTCTATTTTTTGCCAAAGTTTGTGTACGATTGGAATAATTTTTTGAGTTTGTGACAGTTTAGCAGTAAAGACATGTGTCTGTATTTCCTTTGGGAAGTTGTATCTTTTAGGAATTCTGTATTAAAAATTGAAATAGAACTTTTAAAAACTTTCCACTTCTTCTGTGATTAGTCTTGTTAAAATGCAGTAATTGTTCTGTGGAAGACATTTGCCTATTTCACATAAATATTTGTATAAAACATTTTTATAAAACTATTTCTATACTCTTATTGATTTGTGGTTCTTGCTAAGTATTTTACCAGAGTAGGGTGTTGACAGTTCCATTGATGATTTTAAAAATAGCTTTATTTTATTGACTATTTAAATATTTTCATTCACTAATTTTAATCATGTTTATTATTTTTCCCATCTATTAGCTTTGGATTAATTTACTCTTTTTGTAGTTTCTAAGTTTTTGACCTTGTTTTAAGTATTTAAAGCTAAACATTTTTCTCATATTCTTTCATTTTCCCCTATACATTTTGATAACGTTTTTATTTACTTAAAAAATTCTTCAATTTCTCATGTTTTATTTGAATCATGAGTAACTTAGAGTTGTGGGTTTTTAAAATTTCTTAGTATTTGGGTAATTTTCTAGTATCATTTTGATTTTGTCTTCTAATTTAATTCCATTTAATAAAAATATACTCTGTATATGTGTAATAATTTTGAATGTATTAAAACTTTATATTGACTCAGAATATGGTCTATCATACTCAGTGATCTATTTGGATTTGAAAATAATATATTTTCTGCACTTACCAACCAACATTGTTATAAATATCAGCTATACTAAATCATTTATAGCTAAATTATATGTTTATTTTTCTTTCACCTTGTCTACTGGTTATAGAAGATTCCTGTCATCTTCAGGTATTTCTATGAGTTTGTCTCTTTTACCTTATAACCTGAACATAAATGATTCTTTGAAAATACAACCTGCCAAAACTCCTATAAGAAATAGATACTTTGAAGTCCCATGTACATTAAAGAAATAAAATAAATAATTAATAATTTTCTGAAACAGAAAGCACCAGGAAAATTGAGTCCAACTGAACCAAATGTTAAGAAAGAAATTAATACGAGTCTGCCTAATATTTTTTAGCAGCTCGAAGCATCGGAAGTACTATAACGACAGCATTACGCAGATACCAAAACCAGATGCATACCTTACCAGGGAAGGCAAACAGAAAGCACCATCCTTCTAAGAACTAGGGGACAGGACTGGGGATTCTGGCCCGTGAGCCTGGGAGCAGGGTTGCTCACCTGTGGTTTCTGTAGATAGCAGGACATCGGGCCCTGTCAAGCCAAAGAAAATACTCCAGGTTCCACTGCTGCCTGCTCACATGGGCCTGCTGGAACAGCATCAAACAACACTGTCACAGCTGGGCTGTGCCCTGACTCAGACACACAACCTCAGAGAGAAGCATTGCTGGTGCTGACCATGCTATACTCTAGCTCACTCTTGCAAACAGCTCAGATAGGAGGAGTCTTGCCCAGCTACAACAGTGACCCACTCCTGCTCAATTCCTGGAAAGTACTATAAGAGAAAGAATCAGGGAGAAAAACTCCTAGAATCTCCCCTTCCCTGGGTGTGCACAGCTAGTGGGGGTCTGAGGTCCCGCTCCTGGGCAGGCAACCCACAGGAGCATCAGAGAGGGTGAATACGGTGTTTACTGCTGCTGCACCCATGCGGAGCCTCTGGGTCAGTCACCTCTCATGTCTGACTGTGCTCCCCCGGCGAGGCTGGGTGTGTGTGCCACAGAGTAGGTGTTGTGTATGATTCCTGGCCCTTCCTCTCCCAGGAAAGCAGGTGAAGCACATGGGCCTGCTCCAGTGACAATCAGAGGGCCAGTATTTCTAGACACTCATGAATATGGAGCGGCCAGTTCTAGAGAGCCTTGCAAGGAACACAGCTAATAGTAGCACAGCTAATGAAACGAGCATCACCTGACAGAGAACAGTGTAGGAATAACTACACTGGGATACCTCACACACTCTGCTGTCTGTGCTACACACGTCTGAACTGTTAGCATGCCACATTCGCATAAACCGCAAAGAAACAGTGGGACTTTCTGACTCCAACATGCATAAACAATGCCCACTGTCACTAATCACAGTCAAAGGAGCTACAGGAAATTCACACTGTGGTATCTAGTGGGAAATAAAATCAACACTGTATAACAAAGCAAAGCCCCAAGATACTTTCAGGAGAAAGCCACCTATTAACAACAATGAAAAAATAATATAGGGGCTGGGGATTTAGCTCAGCGGCAAAAGCGCCTGCCTGGCAAGTGCAAGGTCGTGAGTTTGGTTCCCGGTACCGGAGAAAAACCAAAAAAAA
>NW_004955448.1:17926927-17938351 GCF_000276665.1 Chinchilla lanigera
AAAAAATAATATAAACTCAAAACATAGAAGGAAGGCCATTTCCCAATTCATTCCATGAGGCCAATACCACTTTGATGCCATAACCAAAGGTATCACAAGAAAGAAGTGATAGATCAGTATATCTTAAGAGCATAGATGCAAAAACCTTCAACAACATATTAAGAAATCATTGTCAACAACATAAAAATATTATGCAGAATGCAAGGGGGATTTAATCACAGGAAAACAGTAGAACATCTGAAAATGAATCGAATAAATCATAACAGCAGAATAACACACAAAAATCACATGATCATCCCACTAATGAAGAAAAATCACTTGAAAAAAATCCAATTCCATTTCATGATTAAAAAATTCTAAAATACTAGAATTACAGTGGAACTTCCTTATAAAAAGCACTTATAGAAACCCATAGCTGACATCATTCTTTTTCTTTTTTTGGTACCAGGAATCACTCAGGACCTCACACTTACTGGGCAGGCACTGTGCCACTGAGCTAGATCCCTGATGGAGACCACTACAAAGTGTCTCCGAGCAGGATTTCATATTAACCAGTTGGCTTTCTGTGTTTGTGAGTTGTCTGAAGCTTAGGTACCCATCTGAAGATGGGCAGTGGACTCATAGTAAGTGAACCTCTATGAGTCACTGGTCACCCTGGGGCCTGTATTGGCCTGTGAAGCTATGACTACTCAAAGGACAAGATAAGGCCTCAGCTTAGGAGGTCTGGCTCCAACCACATTTAACTACAAGGAGACAGCAGCTGCAGGCTCCACACTCCTCCAACAAATACCAACCTAAAGATAAAGTAGTTCTCCTGATTGATGTAATTTACTACTTGGGAAAACTCTTCCAAGGTCCTGCTAGATTCCCAAGTTTTCTGGAGTATCCTCCTCCTTTGTTTGTAAACCAGGTAAATACAGGCTGCCCAGAGAAGTCTTTATCTGAAGGAATTTCTGTCCACTCCTCACTTAAACTGAGGTAACACAAGGCAGGAGATACACGTTTGGGAAGAGTGACTAAAAGCTAATCCTTTTTTTGGACTTGATCTACATTTAGGGAAGGAATTTGTGGAGTCATTTCCACCTTTTTGTGGGAAATCCAATGGCTTTCTCGCCTTATTTATTCTTCTTTGTCCACTTTTCTACTATGCACATCTTTCTAAACGGGATGAATTGTAAACTCTCACTGCTTAATTGCTTTCAGAGATGGACCCCTGTGCAGGCGGAAATGGATGGGCTCACACATGTCAGAATGAGAATGGCATGCCCAGGTGTGCCTGCCACCCAGGGTACCAGCTGTCTGAAGACAAAAGACCTGCGAAGGTGGGAAACGGAAGCTGATGGCTTAATTGTGTAATTGTCTGAAATTTTGTGGTAGTTCAATTTTGAATAGTTAGAGCAGCTAGGGAAAAAATGTGTTTTCACTTATGCTTAAAAGGAACATTTAAATTCTTGTTTGATCACTTCGAAAGGTATTTTTACAATGCTATCAAAACTCAGTGAAATTCTTAGTTACAATTAATAAGTGACCTAGTACAGCTTCAGCATTAATGTTTTTTGTTTTCTATTTTTCATTATGAAGTGAATTCTAGAATTACCATTTCAAAACCTTCCATAACCACACAGGGAGGTTTTTATTACAGGCTTCAGAAGGTAGAAATAACTTTTGAAAAGCAAGTACGTGCAAATGAGCATTCTCAGAAGTTAGGAATAATTAGAATAAAAGGAGAAAGAAACTGTAAATACAAGGTTACACATTTCTGGTTCCTAGAATTAGCAAAACAGACACTTCAGTTCAAAGATGAAAGTGATAAATTATCATGTGACCAGGACTGATAAATGAAGTCAATCCTTTGAGACAGTCTTTGTTTTAATAACTTCTTAGAAATAAAACAAACCTTCATTTTTATCATGACTTTTTTCATGAAATGAGAAGCAGTTTGTTTGGATTAGTTATGAAAACACAAAAATGTTTCCTGGTTTATGGGACTGATAAACATTTTGTGAAACTGAAAAAGAATTAGGCATAAAATTTAGTGTTTCTTTTTCATTAAGCCAAAACTAAGAAAATTTTGTATGGCTTTTGTTAACGTATTTTCTAGCAGAGAACATTTCTGCTTTGGTCTTGTCTTTCCAAGGAATCTGCCTAACTCAAGCCTTGAACAGGATGTTGTTAAATGTTTGTTGGAAAATGACAAATGTATATATCTATATCTATATCTATCTATATCTATCTATCTATATCTTTCAAACATATTTTATTATGATACATTACTCATAGAAAATCTATCTCCAAAACCACTGCCTAACTAGGGGATGGCATGGAACAGTAAGAAGAGAAAACACCAGCCGAAAGGAATGGTGATGAGACCTACCTAATTACAGGGCTGGACATAACCTGGGCCACAAAACTGAAGTAACGCGGGGTAAAACTGGCCACCACTGTCAGAGGAAAAGAGGAGACCAGTGTTTACACTGCCTGTCTTGCAGTCATCAGAGATATAACAAACCATTAATGCTCATATAAAGGCCAAAAATCCGCCTGCCTGTGGCCACATATACTATCTGCTTAAGATCAGGAAGATGCTATTTTATTCACTAAGAATATGATATATTTTCCTAAAGAAAAATTGCCATGATTCTACCTCTATTATTAAGGGGCAAATTAGACCTGCTTTTGGTTTTCTTCTTTTCATTCTAGAGATAGCAGTAGGACATCATAGAAAGAAGTGTTTATTAGCATAAGACCAAAATTAGAGGTCATGTTATAAGCAACTGGTTTATTTACAAATGTTCTTTTCACACAAAGAAAATGGAGCCTCTACTATATTTACTCTTACTGAATGTCAGGGAGTAAATGTGGAGGAAGATTTAGTTCATTTTTATAGTTTACAAATACGCCTTCATTGGAGCTGTGAAGGCACAGCTGTTGTCTCTCTTTCTGCAGATATAAATGGATGCACTGAGGATCTTGCTCACTATGGTCATTGCTGTGTGAACTCAGTGGGATCTTTCACTGTGTCGGCCGGCTGGCTTTGAGCTGGGAGCTAATGGGAAACAGTGCTACGGTAGGGCAACACTTGCAGCGTGGGGACGCTGCTCGGTGCACCTCCCACAGTGGCCCTCTGCCCCCTTCATTGCCCTTCTTCATGCCTCTCTAAGCAGCTCATACTCCTTTGCATGTTACAAGTGTTAAACAAGAGTAATAAATGAAAGAACAACACTGAATATCTCATCAAAGCAAAAGCTCCTGAGACTCTTGTCCACTGCTTAGACTAGCTGTGGGTACTGAGAAGTCCAACCCTCTTCATTCGTAGCTGAGGAAACAGGCGCTCAGAGT
Source organism: Chinchilla lanigera (assembly GCF_000276665.1). Taxonomy (NCBI): domain Eukaryota; kingdom Metazoa; phylum Chordata; class Mammalia; order Rodentia; family Chinchillidae; genus Chinchilla; species Chinchilla lanigera. The sequence continues at coordinate 17,930,267 of NW_004955448.1, forward strand.
CAGACAGAAGATGTAGCGCAGGCTGAGGCTGTAGCTCAGTAGCACAGTACTTGCCTGCTCTCCCCAAAGCCCTGAGTTCAATCCTAGCATGGGGAAGAAAAGGAAAAGAGGAAGAAAGGAAAAGAAAAAAAGATAAAGAACAAAAGTAGATGACTCATTCGTGACCCATGGTGTAAGGATTGTGTCCTTCAGCTTGACATCACCATGACAAAATCAACTTAAAAAGGAGAGATTTGTAGTGGCTTCTGACTTTGTGAGTTTCAGTCCATGGTTTACTGGTTCTGCTGTTCACAGGCCTGTGGTGAGGAAAAAGATGGCAGAAGGGCATGGCGGGGTGAAGCATACTTCACGGAGGCCGGGGAGCACAGGGAAGGACAGTCTGTGTTGGTGCGCTTCCTCCTTCTTCCAGTTCGCTCCGTCCATGCCCCACCTGTGGGGTGGCCTGCTCCCATTAGGGGCATGGCTCTCCTGCTCCTCACTGCAAGCACAATTTGCTGCCCCTGACACCAGATATCTCTGGAAACACCCCACGGACACATGCAGAAGTGTGCTTCCCTAATTTCCAAAGCATTTATCAATTCAATCAAGTTGACAGTCAAGATTAACCGTCAAGACAGATGAGGCTTAATCTCATGACTCTGGTTTTGATCTCTGAGCCCATTGCTATTCTTTCTGAACCATCTGCCTTCCTTTAACACCTCTTCTATGTGACACTTACTAAACATCACAAACATCAATATAATACTCAAGAAAGGAAGCCACAGTGAAGGAAAGTATCTGCAGCAAAAGCAATTCTAGGTTGTGATATTGTGCCTGACACACTGGACACTCGAATGAGTGCCTTCCATGCTGGCCCTTCCCTCTGTTCTTTCCTTCATTGCCATCCACCACGTGTCTTTAAAGCAGCTCACTCCTTTGCCTTCTTTTCAGCTAACTTATTCCTCTACCTCTTTTCTTCAAACAATTGTAATTAATGTCCTCTACTCTTGGTGTACCCTTACCTGGATGCAGTTATGCAATTTAATACGTCCTTTGTTAGGAGTATATTAAAATTTTCAAATGCTAAACTAATAGCTGTAATTGCTGCTGCAGCTATTTTCTTCTGTCTCATCTTATCACTAGTTCACCACTAAGTCTGTTGATGAACACATTTCCTGCTTTTATAAGCTTGGTTCTGGTACTAATTCTCTCGAGTCGTGTCGTCTGTCTCAGTACTTTCCATCCTCATCCATCTCTCTTTCTCCTCTCCTTTTCAAATGACAAAATTAACTTCAATTTTTTATGTCAGATCTTTCATCCCTGCCTCCTTGTTACATCTTGTTATGTCAATAGTTTATTTTCTTCTTTGCATTTAGACTCTATCTTGTCTGTGTCTTTATTATTTCTTTGTCCAGTTTTTACCCATATTGTAACAGACTACCTTTTCTGTGTTTGCAAAGCACAATCATGCTAATTGATTTTGTTATAAAGTCAGTACCAAACTCTCAATGTTAAGCAGCATGGCTGGAAGACCCTATACTGCTTTTGGTTCCTTCAAAATTAAATATTTTTGTTTCTCTTCCAAATCCTGTCACCTCTCCCAGTTCTGCCTTTATCCCAATTTGTCTCTAGCATTATCAACAAAGGGATGCAAAATACATTGACAATTGGCCCCATGTCTCCCATAGAATCATTGGAAAGACCTCACTCTTATTGATATGAAGGGAATGTCCCTGCTCCTGTCAAAGTCCATCTTTTCCATTATGTTCTGGATTCCATCTTATGCTAACATCTCAAGATCTTTGTTTTTCCAATCATTTTTCTCTTTTGGATTCTCTTTTCTGCCTTCTGGATTGTTCATTATCAACATAATGATATGGCCAAGAGCTTTCTATGTCCCAGTGTCAAGTGTCTTTAAATTACCCTAGATGAACCCACGTCCCACCTGAAATTTCATAGCAAAGATTTGATGAGTACAATCAATGTCTCCTCTTTCTGACCTTGCATTTTTCTCATCAGCCCATAGTAGCTAGGTTTCATCTAGACCCCTTGATGATCACCAATGTGCTCTGTGTTGCCGGATTAAATGGTAGTCATTCTAGTTTTATTCTATTTGACCTCTCACCATCTTTGAAAACCATAGATCTCCTTTAGTATTCTTGAAATGCTTTCTTCCCTTCTGTCTCAGTTCACTTCTCTAGCTTTACTTTCCACCTCTGTTGCATCATAATGTCAGATTTATGTTTCCGGCTTTGTTCATTCTTTTCATTATGTGTGAATATTCTTAACTGTGTACTGAATGCCTTGCCTTTCATGACCGGTAGGTACAGCAGATTTGATAGAGCAAAACTGCACCACTGATTGCAAGTCAAAGTCCCGAATATGCGTTTTCTAGTTCCTCACATTTTAGTGAAGTATGCGTTCAGTGATTAAACCAAAAACTCAGTGATACAAAGTCAATAAATGATAGAACTTGAATTTGAACTAAGGTCTTTGAGCTCTGTCTATATAGTATTTGTTCAACTTCATAAAGTATTTAAGGTACTTATGTACCTTATATGTCTCTTTATTGGTATTAACCAAAAAAGAGGAATATGGTGATAAGTACGGTAAATAATTTAGTATTCTTGCCTGTGATCCCTCATAAAGAGACTTTATTAAAGTCCTTGAATTCAGCATTTTTCTTGTCTGCATAAAATTCTGTTCTTGGTTTGGTGATATAATCTTAAAATCTTTGATATATTTCTACTGCTTAGACTAGTTTTGCTGCAGTGCTATTTGCCTTTTAACAAGCAACTAAAAAAGATGGAAGGGAAAATTTACTACTAATTAAGATACAACTTCTTCAAAAGTTAGTCTTTTCTGGGAGGAAGACTCGAAGGAATACTTTAGAGAGAAAAATGTAGATGGGATTTTTCTTTCTTATTAATATTTAGTTTTTATATATGGCCAGATTTTAAGGGTTGAGTATTTTTTAACAAATGTATGAAATAAAATCTTTAGATTCTGACTGGAGCATTCTTATCATCAAGAAAGATGTGATCATTATTGTTGAAGGTTTCTGTGGAATTTACTTGGGAAAGAAATTTGCCCTACAGTGGAGGACATTTGATAGAAATACAGTTTCCCTTGTATGGCATTTATTTCCCTTCTATGACAGTTGCCTAAGTTCTTTCTGTAGTTTTCAGCAGATCACAGTATTTACTGACATGCCAAGCTTGGAGAAGATGTGTATTTTGGTCTTTCAAATTCTGAAGCAAAATAAATCTTTTAAGAGCATAGTAATATTTTGTAGTGAATATTGTGCCCGTCATCTGACAAATATAGTTTACAACATTTCCTTTACCTTTTCCTAGAAAATAATATTTATATTTTTATAATTTTATCTGAGAAAGTTTCAAAACACTTATAATACAGTGATTAAATTCTCATAGTGAGCTATGCTTTAGCTCTCACTATCTTGTGATTAGGAATTATAAAGTTCCAGATATACCATGGTTAGATACATATTTACTGCAGATTTTATTTATGAAGTAAGTAATATATCTACTACTTATAACAAGCAGCAAAGGTCATTTTTAAGGGTTTTTAAGTATGATTTTTAAAGGGTAATAGTAAGCCATTTTTTACTATCACAATCAAGAACTCAAAATTTGAAATTAGATATAAATCAGAGCTCGGACTTGTTTTAATCCTCTATTTTTAATGAGGTTACCATAGTTTCATTTATATACAATTAAAATTGCCACCAGAATATTTAGAGCTGTACTGAGGCAGTACCACAGGAAAACAGCAAGAATACGGAAAGCCTACATAAAATGCTGCATAAGCATCCTTTTTTTCCCCTTGAAAATTTGTGAAGTGTTGGGCAATTTAGTATAGTTTGTGGCACTTTAAATATGAGCTACTCTAGGGATCAAAACTCCAACAACAGCACAACATAGGCAGTAAATAGATATGTGAAAATCAAAACAAATGTAAGAAAAGAAGGCATTGTGGGGACTGTTCTGAATCGGAGAGCAAGTTCTGGGAGCAAAGAGGAAATGCCTGCCTCCTTCCTGCTGAGTGCTGTCTGGAAGGAGCAAACACTGTAACAGTGTGTCCAGAGTCGCTGAGTCATCCGAGTAATGCTTACTGAATAGTTACCACCGGCAGGTACCAATATTAGCTCTAATGAGACAGTGACGAGCAAGCCAGCCAAGGGTCCTTTATGGAACTTAAATTACAGAACAGAGAAAATGGAAGAGTAATGAAAGAATACACACTATCTTGTGCATAATGGTAATAGTTTGACCATTCCTAATTCAAAACTTGAGACTCTAAAATGCCCCAAAATGTGAAATTTTTAAGTACACCACTGTGGAAAATTCTACACTTGATCTCATGCAATATATAGCAGTTAAGATGCAAGTACCATACAAAAGGTTTTTAGCCCCACGCTGCACGCACCCTGTGCCAAGTGTGCAAGTGCTCCAAGAGCTGCTGGTCCCGCAGTTCGAGTCCGTGCTTTACTCACACCGCCACGGTTCCCAGCTGAAACTTGCAGAGAGAGCCAGTTATTTCCCATCTACTTCCTGGGGACAAAGCAGGTGACCCAGGACCCCGCCGCCATTACAGACTGAGTCTCTGCCCTCCAGGCACCAATGGCAGAAAGGAGGTCCTCACTCAGAAGCCCCAGGGACTTCTCTGACTGGGAGAGGCATGTGTAGCCCTCCCTTCTCCCCACCCTGTGAAGAGTGAGAGAGTGCTCCAAGAGCTGCTGGTCCCGTGGTTCGAGTCCATGCTTTACTTTCTCTGGGACTCCCTGGGGGGTCGAAGGCACCGGAAGTCTGTGACTGCTACCCGTCCCGCCTGCATCTGGTTCCTGTATGTGTCCTGAGCTGACTGGAGACACAGAATCAGGTGGTTCACAAACTGTTGACCCTGTAGTTAGTGTCTGGGTTTTGCCTGTACGTTGAACTGCCTGGGGACATAGGTCCACTGGACCGGGATTGTCACACCAGTGCAACAGGAGTCTGGGCCGTGCATGTGCCCTGAACTGCACGTGCCCTGAACTGAAATGCTGGATCAGATGGTCAGCTGTCAGCTGATACCAATGCCCGTATATGAGACCAGGGAAAACTAGATACAAATCAACAACTGCTGGAAATCCCTAGACTAAGTAGCACTTCTCAGAGGTCACTCAGGCGCAAACCTGACCAACAGGAAAACTAGGGACACTAGCGGCCTTTGCTGTGCAGCCACTGAAGAGGGAAACTGAGCTTTCTGCATCCGGTAGCACACATGACAAAACGAAGGACTAAAACACAATCCCAGAATCCACCCACTCAGAACAAGTCCAGGAGACATTGACATAGGAGAACTTGGTAATCACATGCCTGAAATAGCTGAAATGATTGCAATGGAAGTAAAGAAACAACTCCATAAGGCCATATAAGAGATGAGATCAGAAATAATCTCTCAAGCAAAAAAATGAAATGACAATAATAATGAAGTAACTGCTCAAAAAGTCTGAAGAAGAAACATATAACAAAATAGAAGAACAAAGGCAAAGGACAGAAGCATTCAATGAAAAATATAGAAAGGACTTAGAACACATGACCCAGATTCAAAAGACTTCCAGGAAAAACTGCCATTGAAAACTACCAAAACCGATTGAATGAAACTGAAGATAGAATCTCAGACTTTGAAGACAACATGGCAGCTAGCGACCGTGAAAGAAAGGATCTTGTAAAGTCAACAAGGATTCAGGAAAAGTCAATTCAACAGCTGCAAAACGAGGCAAAGAGAAATCATGTATGACTTATACGAGTCAATGAAACAGCAGGAGGCAACACAACTGACATAAAAAGAATATTTGCAGAAATAAGAGCAGAAAAATTCCCAAGCATGGAAACAGAACCTGATATACAGTTAATGAGGCATATAGAACTCCATACAAACACAACCAAAATAAAACTACACCCAGGCATATGAGTCAAGTTCACAGATCTCCAGCAAAAGAACACAATATTAAAAGTTGCTAGAGAAAAGAAACAGATTACCTATAAAGGAAAGCCCATCACAATCATGGCAGACTTCTCAGCACAAACCATCCAATCGAGAAGAGCTTGGAGTGAAGTATTACAGGTCCTAAGACAGAACAGCTTCCAACCAAGACTGATGTACCCTGCAAACTATCCCTCAAATTCAATGGAGAAATAAAATATTTTCATGACAAAGAACAATTAAAGAACTTTATGAGTGCCAAGCCAGCATTACAAAGAGTACTAAAAGATATTCTAGACAGACAAAAATGTGACAGCAATTACAAGAACAACAGTAGAAATGAAATTCAAGAAGAGCAAGCAAGTAAACAGGTAGAAAAAGTAGGAAACCAATGCAAGTAAATAACATGACAATGATAAATCAATGCATATCCGTTATAACTATAAATGTAAATGGCCTCAATTCCCCAATCAAAAGAAACAGACTGGCAGAGTGGATTAAAAAACAAAATCCAATGATATGCTCTATACAGGAAACAAATTTCACTGAAAAGGAAATTCATAGACTGAAAGTCAAAGGATGGAAAACAATCCTCCATGCAACAGGAACCCAGAAAAAAGCAAGTGTAGCTATTCTGTTTGCAGACAATGTAAACTTCAAACCAACAACAATCAAAAGAGATGAAGAAGGTCACTACATACTAGTCAGGGGAAAACTGCAAGAGGATGAGATAACAATCATAAACATATATGAACCAAATATTGGAGCTCCAAATTATATAAGACAAATCTTAACAGGCATGAAGACCCATACAATCAATGACATTATTGTAACAGGGGACCTCAACACCCCATTGACACAAGAGATAGGTCAACTGGACAAAAAATCAGCAAGGAAATAACAGACCTGAACCAAAGCTGTGAACAAAATGGACTTAGTAGATGTATACAGAGTGTTCCACCCACAACATCAGAATACACATTTTTCTAAGCTGCAAATGGGCCCTTCTCTAAAAAAGACCACAACCCAGCCCTTAGAGCATACCTTCTGAAATGCAAAGGAATTGAAATTATCCCGTGCATATTATCTGACCACAGTGCAATGAAATTGGAAATTAACGACAAAAGGAACTTCAAAATCTCCGTAAACACTTGGAATTAAACAACAACCTCCTGAACAACCAGTGGGTTGTTCACAGAAGAAAGTCAAGAGGAAATTTAAAAATATCAACAAACAAATGAAAATGTAAATACAACTTACCGGAATCAATGGGATGCAACGAAAGCAGTCCTCATAGGGAAATTTATAGTGGTGAATTCACATATAAGGAAAACAGAAGGAGAACAAATAAGTAGCCTAATGCTACATCTTAAACTTTTAGAAAAAGAAGAACAAGTCAGGCCTAAAGCCCAAAGAAAGAAGGAGATTATAAAGATTAGAGCAGAAATTAATGCAGTTGAGACAAAGAAAATCCTCCAAAAAATAAATGAATCAAAGAGATGGTTCTTTGAAAAAATAAAATTGATAAACCCCTAGCCAACCTTATCAAGAAAAGGAAGGAAAGTACTCAGATTCATGCAATAAGGAATGAAAAGGATGAAATTACTACAGATTCCACAGAAATTCAAAAGATCATTAATACCCACTTTGAAAATCTTTACTAACATAGGATAAAAAAAGTCAGAAGAAATGAACAGATTCCTAGATACGTACAAATTACCATAGTTGAGTCAAGAAGATATCAAATTCCTGAACAATCCAATATCAATTAATGAGATTGAAAGCGTGATTAAAAACCTACCAACAGAGAAAAACCCAGGCCGTGATGGATTCACAGCAGAATTTTACAAGAAATTTAGAGATTTAATACCAACCCTCCTCAAACTCTTCAATGAAACTGAAAAGGAAGCAATTCTCTCTAACTCATTTCTGGAGGGAAGCATCATACTGATACCAAAACCAGAGAAAGACCCAACCAAGAAAGAGAATTACAGACCAGTCTCCCTAATGAATATAGATGCAAAGATACTCAATAAGATACTAGCAAATAGAATGCAGCAAATTATCAAGAAAATCATACATCACGACTAAGTCAGATTATCCCAGGAATGCAGGGTT
>NW_004955448.1:17940240-17956943 GCF_000276665.1 Chinchilla lanigera
CCCAAATGTCCATCCACCGAGGATTGGATAAGAAAATTGTGGTACTTTTATATAATGCAATATTACTCAGCTATAAAGAAAGATAAACTCAAGGCCTTTATAGGTAAATGGTCTCAACTAGAGACCATACTCAGAAGTGAAATAAATCAGACCTGCCTGTGCAAGCAGCGCATTGTCTCACTAGTGTAAAACCTGAGAGAGTTAATTTAAGCTAGGAGGTGTGATGGACATTGTGAAATGATAGGAAAACACTCAGGGTAAAGGACAACTGGGATGTGGGAAAAGAGAAGGGAAAGAAGGAGAAATTTTGTATGTATGTATATTCAGGATAGTTAACATAGTTGTTCAGCCATCTTCTATTTCTTTGATGAAACTGTCAATGAGTCCTTGATTGATCAATATTGCATGTCTCTGTTTTCATGAGAAACCACTTTGAAGATATCCATATGTAATACAACAAGCATTGTTAATTTCCTACCACTTTGTTTGTAAGTCTGTATTGTATGTACTGTTCTTTTGCTATTTTGTAAAAGTTTTTCTGTCTGTTAATGTTTTCCTCTTTTTATTTTTAAAATAAAAATAACCAAAAGGTTTTTTAAACTATCCCCTGGCTACACACATAAGGTAGATATGAAAATAAATGAATTTTGCATTCAGATATGAAACATAAAGGAATTTTGTATTTAGATATATATCTCTTAAATAGATATATATCTCATCATACATGATCAAATATCCAAAATCTGAAACACAAATTGGGGACAATTTTGTCCTAAATACTTCAGGTAAGTGATATTCAACCTGTTTATTGTAAAAAGAAGTTCTAGGAAAAGGAACAGTGAGAACTATGATTCCAAGGTATCGCTAAACTTGGTGTGCTCCAGAGACAGTGGGAAGCTCGTCTTGGCTGGAGGGATTGAGTCTGGGCACAAGAAAGCAATGAAACCAGAGCTATAGGCAGATGTTAAAGTCACATCATGCAGTACCTATAAGACTTTTACTCTAAATGTAATGAGAATGACAGTGAACAAGTAATAGGATTTGATTTTCACTTTAAAAATCACTGTCAAATCTTGGCAGGGACTAGACGGTGGGGTGGTGTATGAAAAAGCAAGATTAGAGTCAGCCAAGTGAGCTATTGCGTTGGCTTGGGTTAAGGTAGTGAACAGTGGAGGTGGCAAGGACAGATTTGGGATTTATTGTTTAGGTAAAACTGGGAGGAATCACTTCCATGAACGTAATGAAAATAAGTATCAAGAATGACTTTCGGTTTGAGGTTCAAGAAAGAGGTGAAAGGGAATGACTGTTACCAGAGTATGGAGTCCAGTGGGTAGCAAAGTTTGGTTGGTGGGATAGAAGGGTGTGTTCAAAAATCAGTTTTACCTTCAGCGTTAGACAAGACATGTAGCGATGGTAGGCAGTGGGTCATTATAAGCGAATGGATATAGAAAATGTGGTTTTTATATACAATAAAGTACTACTCTGCCATAAACGATAAACTTGAGACATATTTACATAAATAGATACCCCCTGAGACCACTCTTAAGGGAAATAAATTGGATACACATATGTAAATATCACATTGTTTGTTTTTGCCTATAGTTCTAACTAGATAGAATATTTGTAGGGGTCAGATCTACATGGTTACATTTAAGCCATGAATGGGGGTCATCTGTGAAATGATTGCCTCTGGAGGAATGGACAGAGAACTGAGATGAGAACCTCAATATCTAAAAACTAGACTATGACAGAAATTCAGCAAATACTGAAAATATCCAGAAAGGTACGAGAAAAATGTGGAGAAGGTGATTTCCTAGAAGGCAAAGCAAGAAATGACTGCAAAGAGTGGCCAGGTGTCACACGCTTCTGGGAATCAGGCAGTGTGACAGAATCTAAAAAGGAATATGAGGTTTGCAGAGCATTATGTTTTCTTTTAATTTTGTTTTTAAGTAATACACAGTGAAATCAAATTTTGTCACATAGTTCTATCAGTTTTAACACTTATAGATTGATGCAACCATTATTTCAATCATAATTAAATCTGGTTTCATCAACCCCCAAACCCCCTTGTGCCACCCAAGGGTTGCCCTTTATTTCCTGTGCCTACACTTCAGCAGCTACTGATCTGTGCCCCATCACTGCCTTGTTTTCCAAGAATACTGGATAAATGGACTCACAGAGTGCAGAACCTTTGATAAAATGCTTTGGTATTCAACCAAGTTGCTGCTTACATAAAGAACACTGCTTTTGATGAGTAGTGTTCTATTGTTTTGAATATCGCAGCTGGTTTGTTATTCATCCATTAAAGGGTATTTGAGATCTGAGTTGTTTTCAGTCTGGGCAATTTATGAAGAACTGTTAAAAGCATGTATTTTTTTTAACCAATGAACTACAACTTTATTTTTAAATTAATTTTATTGATACACTTTTAATGATAACATTCATATAGGGAATTTGTACCTCTACATAATACATATTGATTTTTCTTTTTTCCCTACACATACCCCTGCTCTCCCTCCAACCCTTCTGCCCTTCCTCATTTTCCTTGCTCTCCCCCACTCCCCCTCCCTTGTTCCCCTTCCCGTTTGAACATTTTCTTCCTTCTTCCCAATATCTGTCATCCGTTTGGGTCCTTATTTATGCTTTTGGTTTCTCACACAATATTTAAAGTTGTGGGTCTGGTTTATTTCATTTAAAGTATGGTCCCAAAGTGCACCCATTTACATAAATATGTTTCAAGTTTATCCTTCTTCATTATATACAAAAACTACATTTTCTTTATCCCTTCACTTATAAATATAAAAACATTTATATGCAGATTTTTGTGAACTTATGTTTTAATTCTTTTCAATAAATACCTGGGCCTGGACAGTCATAGGATAAGCATACATTTAAGTTTATAAAAAATGCCAAAACTATTTTTGCAATGACTATCATAGATCATTGTTTGTATTCATAGGTTTTTAAAATAGAAAAATGTTATTTTTTTAAAAAGGTAAAAGTCCAGAATTTTATGGGAAATTAATAATCAAATTCCATATATCTATGGGTCAGTGGTTGTTTTGTCTTGATATAGCTCATTCTCTACCTTAATAATAGGGAAAAATCTGAGAAGCAGAGGTATGAAGTAGTAGTTTACTAAAATGTCGCATCTCTCTACTATAGCATCCTATCTCTTTTAGGATCATTATTCTTGAGAGAATTATGTGATATTGGTAGTCAAATTGTTTTCTGTATACACATCATATTGCACAGGAAAATTTTTCTGAATTGGAATATTCTCTCTTATTAACCCTATCATCTTTGGAATTTTTTTATTTTTTTCTTAACTTCATATTTTAATCTGTTAATCAAAAAACTTAATGTTATTTATAGATATTCATTTATATGGTATAGGATTAGGTGTTTAAATGAGAGTACTTGAATTTTCATTTAACTGCAAAAATATCATTCAAAAAGAAATTTTAAAAATGAGTGTTAGACTAAACTCAAGTAGGTGAAAGCAATCTGAGAACGGATGAGTCGTAATACAACAAGCTCATCTGGGAGACACGGCTCTAGTGCCAACAGTGCCATAAATGTTGTTAAAGAAGTACTTCTACCTCAATCAACCTTTTAATTTTCTTCCTGGAAAATACGGATGTTGACTTGATGGACTCTAAGATATCAGTATGATTTTTAAATTCTCTGAAATTCCTCTTTACAAGAATGGCAATGGCAAGCAAATGTCAGGAAAAATGTTCCGTTCAGAATCTAAGGGTCTGTGTACCTCCTCCACTACAGGAAGCACAATTTAAAATATATCTGCCTAGGGGCTGGGGATTTAGCTCAGCGGCAAAGCGCCTGCCTGGCAAGCGCAAGGTCGTGAGTTCGGTTCCCGGTACCGGAGAAAAAACAAACAAACAAAAATCTGCCTAAAAAGTGCATTTTAATATATGACAAAAAACCAGTTCTCTTCACAATTTTAATCTTTCTTTCAGTTTTCCACTTTCACTCAGTCTTAGCCTAACCATTTCTAAACCCTAAAGGGTTCTTAATTTCAACAGTAAGTTGATTAGTATTGTCCTTCTGCAGTTTATTCAGTCACTCAAGACCTACTCTGAACATCTGCTATGAGCTGGTTATGCGAGGTAACCACGGCACAGTGGGACCGGGACAATGACGGATGCACCCTTGCACTTGCGGAGCCTCCAAGGCTGCTTACTGTCTGCCTGATGACCGGAGCCAGGATCCGGGAGATGAGGAACTCCGGTACTGTTGCACTTATCTAGCAGTTTCACGGGTGATGTATGCTTTCACAGCGCACCAGGATCCCAAATACTCCTGTCCCGCTCTTCCCTGTCTTTCTTCTAAACAATTTGAGATTTAACGCTAGTAGGAAATGAGTGAACGTAGACACTCTCAGGAAGAAGGGTATCTCCACGCAACACAAATGAAGAACAACAGACTCTAGTGGCAAATCAGCAGTTGGAGTAAGTTCCATATTTTTAGCATTGACTCAAAATATTATTTTATTTCTCATTTCCTCACTTACCAAATCATTGAATCCCATGCCCCTCTGCTCAAGACAACTGGCATTTGTGTGCTGAGACTTGTGCTTACCAGTACACCTCAAATTAGCATATAAACCAGGATTGGTAAATTGATTTAAAATAAAATATGTTAATATATTAAGTGAGTCTTATGTGCATCAAGCTGATTAGCATATCAATGGGGCACCATATATATATTCAGCCAATTTACTGGTTTTGCGTATACACTTTGCAAGGCTATTTTTAACAGTAGTTTCATGTCCCCAAAGACATTAGAAACAGATAATAATGTACGATTTGCTGAGCATAGAAATGTCAGCTGCTCAACAACCTATTTACTTTCTGGTCATTGATTCAATGCATATATTTTTATATCCTAAAAATACAATTCTCTCAGCTTCTCTAAGATAAAGGTGTCATTACCACTGGTGGACTCTTACATCACTTAATCAACTTAACATTATTTATGCATGTATTAGTATTTCAGGATGGTATAGCCACTTATAATGTTTAATAGCCCTCAGGCTTTTACTTTCATATGAACAAAGTGTTGATAAATTTCCAGTGAAATGTGTCATCCTCTCAAAGGGAAAGTGTGCCCATTTTTGACATATATTACCACTTCTCTTTTGTTATGCTAATAGCCCTTTTTTGCTTATTTTGGAAAGGGATTGAATTGGAAATTGTCAATAGCTGTGAGAAGGACAATGGTGGTTGTTCCCATCATTGTGAACATGCAGTTGGCGGGCCCCATTGTCCCTGTAACCATGGACACCAGCTGGATTCAGATGGGAAAACATGCATAGGTAAATTCAGTAAATGCCGTCCTCATTCAAAAATTGCTCTCAGCCTTTTCATCTTAATACTTATTGCTGTGAGAGCCACATCTCTTAAACTTCAAAAACTAGATTGAACAGTGTCTTTGTCTACTTGGATAAAAGTAAAGATTTGTTGGCAGAAGATAACACTACATTTAGAAATTGCCTCCAAATTAATGAGACTAAAAGTGTTTTAACAAAATATATGGGATTAATAGCTTTATTTCTGAAACATAGTCCAAGGTCTAACTTTTGAATGTAGTTTGTATCTCAACAGATGCTACTATGAGCCCTATTTCACTCTAAGTCAAGTAGAAGCTACCTCATTGCTTTGGCTTTTAACTTAATAATGGTTTGAAAGTTCAACTGGCAAGAACAGTTTGTTGAAAAAAATAACTATGAAATGATAGCCATTCTTTGTACACCAATCCAAAACCATTTCAATGGCTACCTTTCCCAATATTTTATTAAAAGCTATGTCATTTGGAAGACTGACCTCCCCTTAGAATGAAATGTTTAACTTACACCATTTGAATAAAAAGGAAAAGGAAAAGATTGTCTACTCCTAGTGGGGGTAGCAAACATCACACCACATTCTCGTGTGCTGTGATTCTGAGGATGCTTCGTGCCCCTGGAGCGTGGCTTGTCATCACTTAGGAATTATACCATCCTTGCTTGTCTTCTTCTGTGATTCTTTATGTTTCCTCTTTTTAAGATTAGTCTGAATGCTAAAAAAGCTTTTGTCTATTTTATGCCATTCAGTAAGTTGAGAAACAATAAAGTACAAATAACGAGGCAAAGCTCAATATTTTAAGTATTTGGCACTATTATTCGAAACAGTGAATCTCAGTGACTTTTGCAGTGTTCTGGTTTATTCAGTTGTGTAACTAAAACCACGGCCATCATTCTTATATCCTGGTCCAACATCGTTTCTACATCGTGTCAGAGCCCAAAAAGCTTAACCTATTGAAACCAATTGCTTTTCTAGCCCCTTTGTATGTACTTGAAATCTGTGCCTTTGCCTACCTTGCTAAGCTTCATCTTTACGGAAAATATTAAAATATTAAGCTTTATATTTATGGAAAATACTGCCTTCCTTCCTTCCCTCCCTCCCTTTTTTCCTTCCTCCCTCCCTCCCTCCTTTCCTACCATTTCTCTCTCCTTCCCTCCCTCCTTCCCTCCCTCCCTCTGTATTTACTGTTCATTCAGGTATTGGCTAAGGGAAACTGAAATTTTGCTAAACTTCAGATTTGCGGCTTATAATGTGATAACTTCTTTAGCTTCTAAAAAAGTAGAATTTAGTAAATTTTTTTTTCACAGCTAGAAAAAATAGCATCTGCCAGGGTCAAAATGAAAAAAATGTATATTTATGAGATGTCAGCAGTCAACATGATAATGTTACTTTGATTATGGCTTGTTTATTTCATTTTTCAACAATAAAAATGTACTTATTCTAAAGACCAAATATTCACTACTTCATTTGGAGTGCCCACATAAATACTTTGCATATTTGCATGGGAACAGATTAAAGCTATGGATGCTTTGTAAAAATATTTATACATGAAGAAAATGAAGGAATTTTTTAGCTTATTTCAGTATCAACTCTTTTTCAAAATACGAGAATGTGCAAAGAAATATGAAAATATGTCAACCCATTTTCAAGGAGTCAGTTGGTCTTGACCAAATGCAGAAACTCATTGCTAAATCCTAGATGTGTATGCAACACAGTGTGTATGCAACACAATTTGAAAGGAAGCTGTAGGTATGTGAAATGAAAGTATTTTTGACCAACCATAAATTCAGTAAATTTGACAACTCACCAGTTACTACAATTTTTTAAAATCTCTGCCCTAGGAAGTTGTATTCAGTGACTATTTATGTTAGAAAGAGCGGATGGAGCTTTTCACTTGGATGCTCCAAAGCCAGAGCAGAAATGCTTAATTTTTTGTCTGACCACAATTGGTGGCCCACTCTCAATTAATGCTAAATTTTCGTGTGCAGAGAACTGGTCCAATATGTTTCTATGTCATTCAGCACTTGGCATATTGACCAGTTTGGATGAAATACGATCACCAAAGGAGAGGAAAGTTAAAAGGGAAAATAAGCAATCAAAGATTTCAGCAAATACGATGTGAATAGAAACTTTTAAATGATTAGAGAACGGATGATGTGAGGGTTAAAGTCACAGGGCATTTGAAAAAAGGCATGGTAAGAATGGGGTTTTGTATGAACTTTAGATTGAAGATGATAATACCTGAGAAAAGCAAAGAATAGCCCCAAAGTTAGATTTAAAAATGGATCATTAAACAGCAAACTCAGGGACTTATTCTCCAGTTATGGGATGCAGTTATATTCCTTTCTTGTTGAGACCTGTGTGTTTAGAGGCCCTAGTTATATTTCAGAACACTTGTTAAAAATGTGGTAACTTACAAAACACAGGATAATATTTTAGATAAAATGAAGCTTAATTTTTAAAAATTTTTCTATCCTTTATGTTCAAGCTATTTAATCTAAAAGGCAAATAAAGTTTTCATGTAAGAAAAGGAAAAACATCATCTGGAGTTTTGTGAGTGGCACTGCTTATGACATTTGGCAAGGGAAAGAATGTTTTGTGTCCAAGTGACCTTCATGTAGATATTTTATGGTGACTCCTTGCCTTGATTGACTGGTTGTATTTTCTTTCCCTTCTGTCTCTTGTCTTCGTTTCCTTGAGTCAGTGCCCTTTCCAGGGTTAATTGCGACGCTGACCTTTTTTTTATCTGTGGCTGCTCATGTAGTTATAGAGCAATAGGGTTCTGAAGAGTCAGCGGTGACAGGCCACCCAACTCAATAGCTCAACAAGCAGAGAGCGTTGGATTGAACCAAAGGGTTAGAGCCAAAAACTGTGACCGTGTAATTCCCAGATGCCCAGCCAGAGGAAAGCGGAGGCAGGTATCTGTCGCTACATTTTGGGCATTATGTTAGAAATAATCACTTCAAACCTCAGGACAGTTACACTGTTCACTGGCTGAAGAGTTTCAGTTTGACATCTTCAGGTGTATTTTTACTTTCTCAGGGGTAGTTGTATCTTAAGAAGAAACATTCAGGAGTATAAAATTGTAGAATAATAGTGCTAAAGGAGGCTTAAAAATCACTATTTAGAAAACTATTTATCTGACAGTACATTCCAGAGTAGTGTCACAGTTACAACAACAGAAAACCCTTATACTAGTCAAAGCACCATATAAATGTGTAAGCAAATGCTCTCGAATATTCTATAGTGTAAAACATAATATTGAAAATAAGCATTCTGTCCTCTCAGACAGCTACCTCTTCTCTTCCCAGTGGCTCGTGAGAGAGGAACTTGGGAACACTCACTGATCTGAAGCTCTGGAAGAACACGCATGCTATGGAATCTAGGACTGTCACCATTTACTAGTGTCAGATATCACTACATGGAATTTTTGGCTCTTTTCTTTTTTTTGTTTTGTTTTGTTTTTCAGGTTCTCTGCCCATTCATTCAGATTACGGTTTAAACTGGAGAAATGTCAAGATCTCTTTTCCTGTGCTTATAGATGCATTTGGAGGTTACTTACCTTCTTTTACAATCAAAAATGGGTAGAGGAGAAGCATGTGAGAGAAAGTAAAACAAAAGGGGACCTCATTGTTTTTGTATTATAGTTCATTCAATGTCTTTACCACATGATCTGAGAGATGGAGGAGGTTTGACAAAGTTTTAATTTGGAAATGAGTTTCCTCAAAAAGTCTAAAGATTTGTGAAATCCCTATATTGGCAATAACAGCAATTCCTTTTCTTTTTCAGACCTTGATGAATGTGAAAAAGGAGAAGCCTGCTGTGCTCAGATCTGCATCAACCATTTAGGAGGCTATGAATGCAGCTGTCAGGAGGGCTTTTTGATCAGTTCTAAAGGTTGTGGGTGTGACGGTAAGTTCCTGAACACCGATGTGAAATCACTGATGTGATGGGACAGTGAATGGGGGAGAAACTCTGGCGTGTAACGTTTTGGCAGAAGGGAGGTGTGGATTTCCGTGTGGCTTTACCATTTCCTATGATATGAACTTGGGCAGCTCTAACTTTAGTGTGCCTCTGATCCTCATAGGTAAATGAGTAGGGTAATAGGGTTAGTGACTGAAATAGGAATGTGAGGTAAATTAGTACAGTGGTTGACAAAGAGAAATAATTGTACTGAAAGCAGCTATTATTATTATCATATTCATTAGTTCATAATCCCTTTCACCTAATTTAATATATAATATATTCAATATATTACATAGAATTATTTATATTGTTTACAAATTAGAGTTTCTGGACAGTCAGAACATACTGTTATAGGAATCATAAATATCCAGCTTTACTAGAATCAGAGAATTGATTATTGAAAATCATTTTCAATAGTTTTTTAAAATTAGAAAGCAGTAACAAAAGGATTGTGATTTATGAGCAAATATCTGTACCAGAATCCCTTCTATATCAGATATGAATGTAACTAAAGCAAGTTCTAAAGATGAGCCATCTTACAATTTTCAGTTTAATTATTAATATTAGTTCCCTTGCCTTTCACATGATTTTGTGCTTATGGCTTTTTATTTTAATTTCATGGGAGCAGTTTGAATTAATGAATGTGGTAAGTTGACTTTATAACATTAAGAATAGCTTACATGTGTCCTGTGATTTACTTACTGAAAAGTCATTTTAAACACATAATCTTTAAATTTTCATTTTGTGATCATCATTATTATTAAATTGAACTATATTTTCCTCAAAATCAAAGCAAAGATCAGAAGATTGATATCTACCCCAATACCAGATAAAATATGTAACTTCAATGTGTCAGAGAAAATTGAGTTTCTTAGCCAAAAAAAAAAAAAAAGTCTGCCTTCTGTTCAGGATGATAAGTGTATTTTTTCATATACCTAGCCAAGCATCCTTCACATTCCAGTAAAGATAACTGGACAACACACACAGCTATGATATTTCTATATGCTAAACACAGTGGAGTATATTACCATTTATGATATTCCAACCAATTAACAGAGCCAACAAAAATTTGTGAATTTATGTACCATCTGCTCTTAAGCAGATTGAGCCAAAAAATAATCGTATCGCATAAATATACATACTCTCATGCACATATCTAAATAGAAAACTTGTCTACAACCTAAGGTTACGCTTAGAAATTCAGCCTCATTTCGGAACTTTTAGTTCTTCTTGTACATACCCACTGGCCAAAGTCTAACGCAATGTGTGCAAGTCACGTGAGGCCCAGGCTTAGAAGCTCCCCGTGTCTAACATTCTCCACAAGCCTTACAGAGAACTATCCACAGAATAAGCATTCTGCTACATATTTGAATTCGAGAGCGAGTGAACTACAAAACGATGGACAGCCTAGAACCATTGCACTGAAGTTTTATGCTCTTCTTCTAGACAGCCTTGCTTGTGTAGACGGATGCAGTATGTCTAGAAATAAGAGAGACATACATAACTGGCAAGGGGCACATGGCTGAGAATTTGGTGCTTGCTAGACAGCAAGCATGTTCTTACTGATTAATAAAAGTCACAAAAAGGACTCAAAAGGCAGATATTGTTCAAATTTTCCAAGATGTAGATGAATGTCTATATAAGTACGTATCTGTGATCAGTTATGTATCAATACAGAGGGAACATATAACTGTTCTTTATAGAAGGCTCAGAACTGGCAGAGACATGAAAACTGCACAGGTCACTGAGGAATGTGGTGTCTTGTTCTTCAGGAACACCGGAGACCGCCTATTCCCTAAATCTGCCTGCCTTCCCTTTCTCTCTACAGACTGGAATCATTCTTCCTTTATCTTTTTTTCTCTCTGCCACAGCAGTGCCTCACCTTCATTTACAGCAGACTTTGAAATGGCCTTCTCAGAGCGCCTTTCCTCTCTGTCACCCTCTGCCCAGCTGTCTAGTTCAAACTCTCATTTCCCTCTCAGCTCGTTCTCTGTCTCCTCCCTCTAACCAGTACATTGAAACCCAACTTTTCTCTCTGTGGTCTTAGCTTTAGATGACGATGAGCCAGAGAAAGAACTGGAAGTCGTGCAGTTTCCAGGCTTTCTATTCAAAGCCCACCTCAACTGCCTCAGTGTGTCATTGCCTCTCTGCCTCCCTTGTATGAAGTCAAAGAAGCTGAGGAAGAAGAGGAAAGAGATTTACAAGAATGCCCTGTTTTGCACAAAGTTGGCGAGTCAAAGAATGTATCTCATTATACCCACCCCTCATTTTTATTCAATTCATATCTTGTTATAGACAATTTTATTATCAACATTTAAAGCCTTCACATATTTTAACCTAGAGCTCATAAGAAAAATGGGGCAAAAGTCACTTCTTCAGAGCTTCATATCAAACCTGTCATTTTTTGTCTTTCCTCCTTCTACACAATTATGCACATACATATGTGGAAATGCGTATTAGGGAGAAGAATTGGGAACTTTTATTTTTTCATATTATTAAAACTCTACTAGAAGTCTCTTATGTAAGTAAAATTTACTTTAAGTATCCTTCAAGAATAATTTTCTTTTAGATTTTAAAATACAGAGAACCAATTGTTTACTATACTTATGCCTTGGTTACTTTTCTCTAATTGCTGAGACAAAATACCTGACACCCAGAATTAAAGAAGGAAAGGTTTATTTAGATCACAGTTTGTGGAGGTTTCAGTCCATACTCAGCTGGCTCCAAGGCAAAGTGGCACATGGCAGAGGGTGACAGTTCATGGTGGGGGGAAGATGCAAAAGCAGCAAGAGTACAGGGGGAGGAACAGTGGCAAGCAGCCTCTTTCCCTCCCTTACATTGTATGCAAACTACCCGCCCCAGGGCGGGTGTAGCACTCACACCAATAGTGCCAACAGTGGATCATGAATCAATCATAAACTCTAGAAGCCCACCCCATGACTGTATGAGGATTTGGGGAACATCCAGACACAAACCATAGCAAGAAAATATCTTCAGAATTTGACCAGTTTTTCTTACATAGCCAAGAAACAGAACTCAAACATCAAATAATTTCAGATCAAAATAAATTAGCACAACTTTCATCAAAAATAACTATATCAGCAGGGCATGGTGATCCATGCCTGTAATTCTAGTACTTGGGAGACTCAGGTAAAAGGATTGGAAATTTGAGGCTAGCCTTGGCTACAGACTGAGCACGAAGCTGGCCTGGACCATGTGGAAAGACTGTCTAAAAAGAAGAAAAAGAGAAAAGAGGGTAATGAAGAAGAAAAAAGAGTAGCTATTTGCCACTACTCTGCAGTTACTTTTTCTTTTCTTTGTAAAACAGAAGCTTCTTTCTTCTACCTGTATTTTTTGAAATTTAACAATAGCAAAGCTTAATGATTGCTTTAAGAGGCATTCAGTAAGATAGCAGGAATATTTTTATGCTATAATACGCTATCAGGTGTATGTCTCTGTGATGAAATACTGACATGCACAATTCAAAGAAGGAAGGATTTATTTGGGGTCATCCTTTCAGAGGTTTGAGTCTGTAATGCACTTGTTCCATGTCTGTGCACCTACCGTGGGATGGACAGAATTGCTCACCTCATGGTGGCTAGGAAGCAGAAAGGGGGAAAGAGCCAGAGAGAAGAGACTGGGGAGCAGATGCAGTCCTGGCAGTCCCGCCCCCATGAGGCCCCACTTCCTGCTTCTGTCACCTTGTAATAATTCCATCAGATGATGAGCCCATCAGAGAATTAAGCCACTGGTGAATTTAAAGCTTACAGAATCCAACCGCCTCTCTAAGTCCCATCTCTGAACATTGCTGTGTTGAAGATCAAGCTCTTACCATATGAGGGTTTTGGGAAACATGGTATTTAAACCATTACACATAGTTAAATCATTATAACAATAACAACAATAAATGCTTCTACATAAAGTAAAAATACTTTAATGTTCTGAAATGAACTTCTGATACTCTGGCTGCTAAGATCATACTAGAAGTAGTTCTGGGATTACAAAGAATCAGAATACCAATCAGTCGGTTAAGATACAGAGTGAGAGACCCAGACATATCGGTTGCTTACCCCCATCCATTTGCCAGTACATGGGCCAGGCAAGGAAATCCGAAAGGCAACTGTTATGAAGGTGAGGATCCAGGCACAGTGGCTTGCTGTGCAGTGCTGATGAGGAGGCTGAAGGGAGAGCTCAGGGCCAGAGAAGAGAGGTCTTGGTGGAAGTGGCAGCTTTTCAATCAGGGCCTCCTCCAGGCCTCACCCTAAAAAGAGGAACAAAACTTGAGTGAGCCTAAAGTAACTGAATACAAGTCTCTCCAAACTTACTCAGAGTGAGATGATGTCCTTCAAGGGCAGAATAGAGAAATAAATCAATTGTGGTACATTTTTTCAATGAAATAAGCTCATGTACATACAACATGGATGAGTCAAAAAATAAGCTCATGTACATACAACATGGATGAGTCCTACCAATATTTTATGAAAGAAGTCTGACACTAAAGAGCAAATATTCTATATTTCCATTTACAGAAAGTTATAAAACAAGAGAAATTATCATAATGTGTTTTTCTCAGAAATAGTACTCAATTGGCTATTGACAGAATCAGCAATTAACCTTGGACATTTTGATGGCTGGTTATATTGTACATCTTGATCTGGGTAACATGTACTGGGGTTGTTTACATTATAAAATTGTTCTGAAGTATACACTTGAAATGTATATACTCACTGTATGTGTATTAAAATTTTAGTATAAAAATATAGTTTGAAAGCACTAAGTATAAAAACACCCAGAAAGGAAAACACTGAAATGCTTGGAATATTGGTTAGTATTGCATTCTGGAATCAATAGTGATTTCTGTTTTACCTGGTTGTTTTTCCTTTCCTAAAGACTCTAAATGAAGACGAGGCATGTCTCAGTGGTACAGAATATGCTTGGCACTTATAAAGCCCAGGGTTCGATCCCCAGTGTTAAAAAAGGGGAAAGAACTTTAAATATTCTAATACTATAACTGGAAAAATGAAATAGCTCTATTTTAAATGATACCTCTTTGCTGTTGTGTTTTTCTGGGACTCTAAGACATACGCTCTAGGATAATGGTTTTCTTTGGAAAATTAAAGGTTTACCGTCATTTTCAGTTATGCAGACCATTATGAGCCATCTGAGCCACGTTCCAGTCTGTTTAGGCGGCACCTTCAGACATGACGGCACCTTGAGCTGTGAAGGCTGCATGAATGGAGGCCACTGCCAGGAGGGAGGGAACGGCTCCTGCCCGGTAGGTTGGGCTGGTGTTCTTTGGGATGAAAGTAAGTGATGTCCTGAGAAGTGGTA
Organism: Chinchilla lanigera; assembly: GCF_000276665.1. Classification (NCBI taxonomy): domain Eukaryota; kingdom Metazoa; phylum Chordata; class Mammalia; order Rodentia; family Chinchillidae; genus Chinchilla; species Chinchilla lanigera. The sequence continues at coordinate 17,954,901 of NW_004955448.1, forward strand.
CAGACTGGCAAGCTGCTGGTGACGAGTTTTCTTTAATGCATGTTCCCCAAACTGTCTTGATAAGGTAAGCAACTGATCTGGGTGACAAACCAATGTATTTGTTGTACATAAAGAATGCCTATGAATGCTGAGATTTTAAGCTGAACATTTGATTAAAAGGGGGGATTTTGTATTCTCTTGGAAACCTAATGCCGTGTCTCTTGTTTATCTACAAGACGCAAAAGTTAATAAAGGATCCTAAAATTGTAGGTCTATAAAATTTTCTCCATTTGAGTAAATCATCAGGCCTGGCAGGCTATTCCCAATGAAAAACAAAGGAAAGGGTTTGTGCCATGAATTGCGGCACAATGAAATTTTTAAATGAGATTGCTTGCCTGTTGCTTGCTTTTGTGTTTTTTCTTTTCCCATTTAAAAGTTAAATATGTTTACACAGCCAGTGACATCGGTGTAATTTTTTATACATCTGTCATGTGACAGTATCAAAGATTTTCAAATATGATGCCATCCCAAAATCTTTTCCTTCATGTTGTAAATGAAGGTATACTTTCAGACGTTAAAACTGCTTTGCAATAAAATAAATGTATTGGTCTTTGTTTTCTTTGAAAACAAAGACTTTTTAATAAGTCTTTGTTGTATTTTTTTTGATAAGAAAATGTGTCTTAGGCTTTGTGATTGGTTTAGAAGATGGTTTCAGCAGATTTCTTCTTGCACTTCATTCATGTGGGTAAAAAGACCACAAATATCATTTCTTTTATAAGATATAGGTGCAAGACTAGGGTCATGACCTAGTAAAGACCTTGGTTTAGCCAAGGTTACCAGTGAGGGTTTGGGGAATCTCCCTCAAGCCTCCCTCTGTCCATGTTTTTCTGCTGCTCCAGAGCTTTAGGAGTACCAAACCTCCTGCACATACTGTGTGCACTTCTGAGCCATTCTGTGATAACTGTCTAAAATCAGGCTCTTTTGAGTCCCTTTTGCCTTTTAACCTAAGCACGGCTCTTTGCCCAGTTTATTTTTTCCAGCAAGCTAAAACACACATTACTTAATGCTCTACACTTTTCAGCTTTGTGCCTTTCATTAAACTGCTGTCCCCAAGGACCCGTTGTTACTTGTCACATGGAGTTCTGTATGATGAGCCCAGTCACATACAGTGATTTATCTTCCTGGTACATTTAAAGTCATTTTTCCTTCTACATTGGGTTAGCTTGCCCTGCTAGAAAGTGAATGTACTGGCCTGGTACTATTCATGTTTATTTATTATAAATTATTCCACAGTGGAGGCACTCACTGCCTGAGAGAACATACGACAAAAACAAGTCAACAAAACCTTGAGTTGAAGACTTCCAGCCACATTGGCCTGTCACTTGGCACACTCAGCTCTGTAAAATTAGAATCCAGTAAACATTATTGCATGATAATTAGAATCCAGTAAACATTATTGCATGATAATTAGAATCCAGTAAACATTATTGCATGATAATTAGAATCCAGTAAACATTATTGCATGATTACTGAAAGAAAGTACAAGCTGTGTTCACAAATACTTGGTTCTTAACCTGGTAATCTGAGGAATAAAACTAAAAATATCACCCTCAAAATACATCAGAATAAAACATATCCAATACAAAACAATACGGAAATATTAAAAGCAAAGAACCTAATAAAATAAAGACAACATGGTCCCTGACAAAGCTTTGGAAAATCTCTTAAATGCTCATGTGGTCCTTCAAATGCTACTCCTAAGAGCACAAGCTTATATCTTCCTATCTTCTTTTATTTCTTCTTGGAAAAATTAAAAGAAACAGTCCAAATTAACTAGCCAGATATAAAACTGTTCACTAGTTCTTTATTAAACAGAGAAAATATTTTCTTAAAAATCCTTATGAACCACAATAAATTGTAGTGATTGTCTTGGTTACTTTTCTCTCGTTGCTGAGACAAAATACCCAACGCCCAAAATGAAGGAAGGAAAGGTTTATTTAGCTTACAGTTTGTGGAGGTTTCAGTCCATACTTGGCTGGCTCTGAGGCAAAAGGTAGCAAAGCA
>NW_004955448.1:17957108-18014370 GCF_000276665.1 Chinchilla lanigera
TTAGCCAAACCTCTAGACTCCCCAAGTTGACACAATGTTTCAACCATAACAGTGATCAATCACAAATTCCCCACATTTTAAAGAATACTGGCTTTTAAAATACAACAAAGAAACTGTCAGATGAAGACTCAGCATGGATCAGGAAAGTAGGTTTTGCCACTAAATAGATCTTCTAGACCATGTCTTCTGTATCTTTTTCAGTCTACCATAAAAATACCTACTTCCACTGTTTAGGAATGTCTCCAATTAAGGAAACAATTTTTAAAATACTACATGTTATTTGATTTTCTTTGCAGGTTTGTAGAACTTCATTTTTCTAAAGAAATTTAATTTGAGATTATTACTGTAGGATTAGGGGTAGGGAAGATAAAAGTAATTTCACAGAACGAGTGAGTGGAGTAGAACATTATGATGTCCTCTAATTCATCCCATTGTGGTTTGGGACATGTTTATTTTAAACTTTTCTCTAATTCATCCACTTGTGAATTGGGACATGTTTGACTAAAAAATTTTCTTCTCCAGGAACTTTGCATTTTGATGTAAAGAAATACTGGTCACATTCTTGAGCTTTGTGATATCATAGTGGAACGCGGTGGAACGGGGTTTGGTAACGGATCAGCTTGCGTACGTCGATGACCTTTAACCTAGGAACGCTGGGAACCTTTTCAAATTCTTTTTTTAAAGAGAGTAATAAAAAAGAACAATAGCAAAATACCAACACCACAGACAAAAACAAATCAAAGCAAACACAATGAAATGATACAGGGTTTCAAAACAAAATAATAGGAGTTAACAGTGGTTGTTATATTACATAGCTTCATTTAACAGAATGTTTTTAAAAATTGTCTCTTCTATAGTTACTGTAAGATTTAAAGACTCACTAAAGTTCTTTCACCAGGTAGACCTTAGCAAATATTCCTTTCCTCTTCATTTTGCTGCCCTGTTCCTTTCCTTGCCCTTTCATAATAACCTATGGCTTGAATGCAAAGAATAGGTAAATAGGAAGCGAAGTTCCATGTTAGTACTCGGAGTGGTGGGGGCAGTGTCGTGGAGGAGATGACATAAATGAAGCTCCATAACATTTACATAAAATATATAAAAATTAACATATAAATATATGATAAAATTAATATATAAAATATATGATAAAATTTCAGTTAAAATGATTACTGAAATTATCTGAACCTCTTTATTTACTCAAGTTAAAGTCCAGACATTTCTCTCAATATATATATTTTATTCAAACACTAAGTACTTCCAAAAAATAACAAACCAGGGAAAATTGTTGTTTGCTTAACTGCATCAGTCTTTGAAAATGCGGCAGATCTGGAGATCCTCAAGAGAACCTTAGCTAGATTCACTCCTGTTAAAAAATACACGACTTTTTTTTCTGTGTCCTTACAGTTTTTCAAAATAAGAAGCTACAGTTTGTTTCTCATTCAGGCTGGTTAGAGATTACAGTTAAGATGTCTGGGAAGCTTTGAAAATGTAGGGGTTAGAGTTTAAGAGATGAGGATATCCTGCATCGCACCTTGCCGACAGCTCCTCCGGTCATCATTATTTTAACCAGCTGCAGCAGTAGTCCCTGGGGAATGATTATGCCACACCAACTAGGAGTGTGCCAGAGGTCTTCCTGTGTCGGCAAGGTGCTGGAATCCATCCTAATAGGAAGTCAAACTTTTCTTCCCCCTCTGTTTGTAACATGAAAATATGTTGCATTACTTGTTCATCTTTCTTACTCTCTTCACAGCTCAGTCCCCAGAGAAGCATGGGGAAGGGAGCGGCAGCCTCTGTGGCTGTCAGGGGGAGGCACCTGTGATCCTCCAACTGGGCAGTGCCAGCGGCCCCCGGGGGCTCTGAGAAAACTATGAAGACTGTAGGAGTGCCTGGTGCCAATCACACAAGACCATCCTTTCATTTCTTGGGGAATTTAAAGGAAATGATCTAAGTGAAAGGTGCATCTTTGTTTTTCAAGATAAACTTTACTCTTTTTTTCAGAAAGAATAAAATCCTTGTGTATATATGCAAGAATACAGTGTTGTGACTGATGCCATGTATAACGGAACAAAATAAGTGATACTTAAATCACCAGCTGTGCTCTAAACTGATACAAAAAAGCTTTTTTCCCCTTTTTTCTGTTGAACAAGAAGTTGAGTTTGTGTGTGCAGGTTTCGATGTAGCACCTGGGGAGAATTTATTTGCTCTGCATAATAAATGGAAAAAATGGGACCCCAAAGCAGAGAAAAAGATATATGAAGTTCAGAGAATAAAAAAGAAGATACAGAGAAGTAAAAAGAAGAAAAATGATGGATGAAAATCTCACATTGCCAGTGTATACTGTGCTTGGATTTTTTCATTGAAACCAGTGGAGAGGCCATATTTCCTACAAGGGTAGACAAAGCACGTGCATACACAAACACGCACACACACACACACACACACACACACGCACACATGCACACACACACACACACCAAACAGCTTTTTCAGGGGCAAGAGCTAAAGGTAGAAAGTCAGTGAGGACATTAGTCTCTAGGGAATTGCCAGAAGTCAGGGGGAGTTTACTAAGAATTACAGTCTGTGGAACCTGGGAGATGGAAACCAAATTTCATGTTCTGAGGTACAGGAAAGTTTCTGCTGCCATCCTAGTAGCTTATCCCTGTGAGCAATGTTTATTTATTTAAAAAACTAAGTGATTGCAAAGAACTGTTCTAGGCATTCTGGTATGACCATAATAAATAAGTAGAAAGGATTTTGTTTTCTCCAAGTGGAATTTACAGTCTTGTTCAAGACAGACGTAGAGCCCAGGAAGACTTCCTTGACTGGGTGCTGGAAGGAGCTGTGTTCCTTGCGCCCCCACCCCAGCGCCTACCAGCTGGGAGGCCACTGTGCATCGGCAGCTGTGTGACACCTGCGCATCAGGACCCTGCACCTGCTTTCCCTTCCTAGAGCCGTCTCCACAGCCCACCGTCCCCACTGGAGGGGTCACAGCCATAGGAGTCACTGCTGTCCTCCTCAGTCTCCTGGTGGGCAGGCTTTCCCCTCTGTGTCCACTGAGATGCACTTAGTCTGGAGTCTTCCGGCAGATGGTGGAGTGTATCGAGTCCTCCCAGGTCTCAGATGTGAACTGTGATGTCAGAGGGAGGTAAACCAGCAGAAGAAAAACACAGTGAGATCAGAGATAGAGAAGAAGAGTAAGGAAACCAAGTGAAGCATGAAGAGCAGTAAAGCAAGGGGAAGATTTTGATTTACAGAAGTTGATAGGTTTTACAAATTAAGTGTTAATGCAGGGATGGAAGTGAGATGGGGCTGCAGACCAGGAGCGCCTTCTGGAGAAGTGACTTCTAAGTAGAAGCATGCAGAATGAGAAGAAATGAGACAGGGCAAGAGGAAGAGAAGAGCACTTGAGACAAGGAAGGAAGGTGTGCGAGACACTGCAAAACCCAAAGGCAGAATAAAGACAGAGAGACAGCAGCGTGACACGACTCAGCCAGCGCAAGGGCTCAGTGCTCTTTGGGGATTTTAATCTGGAGCAAAGGCAATTCCCTGAAAAATTTTGAGCAAAAGATGCAGAATAATGTCTGTAGTTCTCAGAAGACCTCCCTTGCTTCATTCAGTCCTACCAGATATGAAATATCTCAACTTTTTCAAGCTTCTTATTCCACTTAAAAGCAACTCCAGCAAGTTTTGCATGTGGGTTAATATTTGCTTTGTTTATTCTTTGCTCTCCATGGTGATTGCAAGGGTTCTTTGGGAAAAATTGCAGAAGAAAATGTAACTGCACCAACAATGGCCATTGCCGCAGGATGTATGGTGCCTGTGTGTGTGAACCAGGGTGCTACGGGAGGTTTTGTCATCCGACTAAGTCACAAGCACTAATTGTTTTCTGTGTGAAGCGTAACAGCTCAGAGAAGTATGAACAACGTACCCGACTTCAAAGGGCAGAGGAGGATCCAGTTTACGTGGTGAGGGCTGGTATAGAGTAGATCCTCATCTTTACTTCTCCTCTTTAAATTCCAGGATCTAGAGACTGATGAAAACATTTCTGAATTTTTATTTTTTTCTGGCTAACATTTTTATTAATTATTGAGTGAATATTATTAATAGCTTATTTAGCACATTTGATGCTTTACAAAACTTAAATGCAAAGAACCCAAAACAAGTCTCCGGGGTCCCAGTGCAAAGCAATAGTATTCCTTAAAGTGATCCTCATTTGGCAATCTGAAAACCAGTCACATTTTGCAAAAGATTCAAGAGAGCACATTCAGCAGGAAACACACCCTGTCTTATCTTTTAGGATTTCTCCCAACGGGATAGCTCTGAGAGCTTTGTCCACCTGAAGCTGTGCGCAGGGTACACGAGCCTGAAGTGACCTCGGCCCACTTGCCTGTCTATTTTAAGTCCTTCCTCTTCCTATTAAGGGACTGGTTCCTCCAAGAGTCTCTCCTGCATGAGCTTTAGTGTCCTAGACTGTTTAGGTTGCTGTAACAGAGCACTGTAAATTAGGTTGTTTATAAACAGCAGAAATATATTTAATTCTGGAAACTGAGAAACTGAAACTCCGAGCACCACAGGTTCTGGGTCTAGTGAGAGCCCACTTTCTGGTTCAGAGACACGGCCTTTCACCGTGTGCTCATCTAGGAGGGACAAGCAAATGAGCTATGGGGCTTCTTTGGTACGGGCACTGATCCCACTCAGGAAGGCTCCACCCACATGACATAATGTCCAAAGACTCCCACTCCAAACACCATCAACTTGCTGAATTTTAGGAGGACACAAATACACACACCACTACTCTCAGTAGTGGCATATCCATCTCTTAATAGCAGACACCTTAGAGTTTTATAATTTATCTCTAGCTGAATGTCCACGGGTCTGACGTATACGTAAAGACATGTCCCTGGAGAACAGGGAGTTTATTGTGTATACCCCAGCAAGAGAGACAATGAAGGCACCTCTGAAAATTGAGCTTGGGTCATGAGGAAAGGCTGTCCTTAGACAAACAGAACAGAAGAGAATGGGGTAAGGCATGGGCAAGTGAGTAACGGAGCTCATGTGCTGTGTTCCAGAATGCCGGACACCTCCTCTAACACACGCAGACAGCCAGACTGGCCTAGAAATAAGGACAGGATCCTGTCTGGTACTGTTTCTAAAATGTAGCAAGATGTGCCCCATATTTAGTAATAACTTTTTGGTATTTTATAAGGCGATATCAGATATCTGAGCTGAAAAAAATAAATCATAATCCATCTGGTCAAAAATGTAAAGAGCTAACTTTTTAGAAACACAGAATTGAAGATTTTAAGATTAAAATATCAGCCTCGCATACTTTTATTCTCTGCATGCTTTGGGGAAACTGGGGAGAAAATTCAGCAAACAGGTTTGTTGTTATTGCTGCTGTTGCTGCTGCTGTTGCTGCTGTTGGTGTTGGTGGTGGTCAGTATTTTGAATGTGACTATATTCAGGAGAGCATATAGGTCCTAGTTCTTTAAGACTCCCTTATTCTTTAAGACTCCCTTATTCTTGGACTATAGGCTTTGTTTATTAGTGTCATTTGACTGGCCCTGAGAAGACTGAGTTTACAATCCTATACAAGTTTTAAGGCTTTCATAGCTAAGAACCACAAACCAAATGCCCTAAGCTACAAAAGGTTATTTTCTCTGAGTTCTAGAGGCTAAAAGTCTAATTTCAAGACATCAGCAAGGCCCTGCTCTCTCTGAATAGGCCAAGGAAGGATCTCTCCACACTCCCCTAGATCCTGGTAGTTTCATGTCCCATGAAAACATAAAGCAGTCTTCCTACTGTGCTCTTCCTGTTTGCGTGGCTCTGTATAAAGTCTCCCTGCTTATAAGGACACTGGTCATGGTGAATTACAGTCCAGTCCTTTTCCAGTATGCCTTCATCTTAAGCAATTGTGGCTGAAAAGACTTAATTTCCAAGAAAGGGCACATTCTGAGGTACTGAGAATTAGAAGTTCAGTATTTAAACTCTTGAAGAATATATTTCAATGCACAACAAATCCAAAGTGGGCAGTAGATTACCAATATAGATTACTGCTTTTTTTTTCTTTTTTTTTGAAATGTATTTCTAGTTGTATGTTCTTTTTTTTTTTTTTTTTTTTTTTTTTGGACAGGGTCTCGCTATGCAGTTCAGGCTGGACTTGAGCTCCCTTTGTAGCCCAAGCTGGCCTTGAACTCGCAACGATCCTCCTGCCTCAGCCTCCCAAGTGCTGGGATTATGGGCATGTGCCACCATGTCTGGCTCCAGGTGTATGTTCTTATACCCAGTTGTCACAATTAAGCATTCCATTGTGCCTGGCTGATTTCCTGAACCACAATTATACATGTTGAACCAGGAAGAGTAAGGCAAGGAGGCCAACTCCAGGAGAATATTCTGGAATGAGCAAGAAGAGGACTATACAAGGCATACAGTTGACTGTGGTTTCAGGGTTGAAAAGGATTCCAAACTTGGAAGTCATAGAAAAAGTGATGGGGTTTATATCACTGATTATCCAAATTTGAAAATTTTAGTGTGCCCTTGTGAATAATTGTTTTTCTTTAAAGATAACTCTAGGCTCTCCTTGGCAACGAGGATCCTCTTACATGCTGCCATTGTCACCATCACTTTGACTCAACTCTACCAGTGCTCTTTTCATGCACCAGAAAGGCAATGGCCTGTTCTACTCTCTGAAAGGAACTTTTTACAGCGAAGCCTATGAGGGCCCACAGAACAATTGCCTTGAGCCTGGAGGGCATGTGAAGGTATCTTTCATTTGATAACTCCTGGAACACTTATAAGACGGAAAACAAAATTGTCAAAAGAGTATTTTGGAAAGGGACTTGAATTAATCAAGAAACTCTTCAAAAAGACAACTATGCTTTCTTAAAAGCAAAGGTGTGACATTTTCAAATTACAATTCTGATGCTACTGTCCCTAAAACTCAGTGACGCGGGAAAGATAGAAAGGAGGAAAAACACCATTTGCCAAAGATGTGGTCAGGATAGTGCTGCTATCACAGTGGAAGCCTTGCTTTGTCTGCGTGCTGTAAAATTATTTCTGATTATCATATAATGAAGGGGAGGAAAATAGTGGCAAGCCTTCACACGAATGCCGTCCCTCATCCCCGTCCTGTAGCAGGGTTCCTATGAGACCCGGCAGCCGTAGCAATCCTGTGAGAATATTAACTATAGGCACCAATGGAGCACACTGAGAAGCGATTTCTCTCGCGGAAGCACCAAAGCCTTTTAAGTAGTGCAGGCTTCGCTGTTCACATCCAGTTGCCAAAAAGCAAATGAACTGCCTGATTTGAGAGACATTTCTTTCTTGTTTTTCTTGGCCGTTAGGATGATCCCCTTGTTTTCCTTATAATCAGGCCCTACAGAGCGACCTGCCTGTGCACCAACAATTTAAAATAAACAAAGCATCATTTTCAGGTGACCAGTTTGCCTCATTCTGCTTGCAGGCTGTCCCAAGGGGGTCTAGGGAGCTGCCTGCTCTTCTGAATGTCCGTGTGTGGAGAACACCCTGGAATGCAGTGCCAGAAATGGTAGCTGCACCTGCAGATCTGGTTGCCAAGGCAACAGATGCCAGAAAGGTACAATCTGATGATAGATTTTCTTTCTTCTCTAATAATAATGTGCAGTCCTTGTTCAGCATCATATTATCATTAATTAGTCAAACTACTCATGTCCTCAGAGGTGGGTGTGCTTTATTATTCTCCTATTTGAAGGTGAGGAAACTGAGACACAGAGCACGTTATCTAAAGTTATTTAACCTTGTCTTCTGCTTGTTAGCTTGGTCAAGAGAGGAAAGATCACAAAACAGAGAATCTTGTCTGAAAAAGAGTAAACTTTGACAATAGCTTCTTTGAATTGAACTAATCACCCAACTCACAGCTAGTTTCCAGAATTAGAGATTTGTTCTTCTTATATCTAAAAATTAATCAAATAAATACAGTTCAAAGCTACTTAGCCACAGATAATTTTAATATGGTTCTCAGTATTGTCCTTCCTCAAATTTCAAGGTATTACATACTTTTATATAAACGTATATAGAAGCATATGCGTAGTGTGACTCTAATTATAAGTAACATATAAATATATGCTTGTACTTCCACATAAAATTTGGAAAACTGTGTTCCAAGATGTCAGGAATGTTGCCCTGTCTTGTAGGCTCACAAAATACTCCTCCAAGGAGTCTGAATGACTATTTAAGTTTCAGAGAGCCGCACATCATTTTATTTTACCAAATCTTACCTGTGCTGCCCTATTTAAAATTGCAGGCTGCAAGTTGCTCTGCAGTTAGGGTTTTCCATAGTACTTGTCATCTTCTAGCACATCACATAGCTTAGATTACTTTTCAGTGTCTAATATTTATTACCCACCCTTTCCTTCCAGACCCTGAACTTCACATGAAAAGGACGCCTGTTCTTTTGTTCCCTCAAGTATCACCAAACTCGTACAACCATCCCAACATAGATATTTCTCAGGAAATGTTTTCTTTAATCAATTTATAAATGTGTATGCTTCCTTTTTCTACTTGTACATTTTTCTTATGTTATCCTGTGTTTTGCCTGGAGAACTAGCTACTATTTTATTCAGGGGAAATTATTAAAACATTCTTCTCTTTGATACAAATACTAAGCAGACAACAAAGTTGTTGTAACTAACGGTGAGATATGACACTGCCTTGACTGGGAGGGCAATCTGGTTTAAAGTAAGAGCGGGCTGGTTGGGAAGGCAGCCCTCATACGCGGTCCACGTGCAGCGGCAGACAGTGGACTGGACGTTGTCTTTGACGTTCACATGTCGTCATCTGCTCCCTCCACCTCCACCTTCCGTGTCTGCAGGACTTTTCTGGAGCTGAGTAGAAAGGGGAGCGTGACTGTCCTTCTGCAGACAGACCTAGAGTCAGTGAGCAGTGATGTCCACATAGATTTGGTGGAGACTGGGCTAGGTCGCTAGCCAGATGGTGAATTTCTACGAAGTGGGGAAGACACTTGAGGCAACCCTAGGCTGAGCCGATGCCAATCTGTCTGATAGGGTCTGAGAGTGCGTCTTCCACCACTCACTACAACTCTTGTCCCAGCTGAGTTTTAAGCCTAGATTTGGCCCTTTTTCATCTGCCCCCTGCAGAAGTCATGGCCCGAAAATCAGAACAGAAGGAGATGATTCCATATCCACATACCTAGGTAAATTTAATTTATTCTGATAACATTTTCTTAAAGCAGCTGCTGAATATACTTTATTGGAAAATGCTTCTGAGATTCCCACTGTGAAAGAAAATGAGTTGAAAGTATATGTAAATCAGCAAAATAGAGAGGTCACCATAATCACTGGAAAACATATTATTTTTCAGTCAGATAACTTTGTCCAATTCGGTATTTTTGTCTGACCACAAAACGAAATTATGAATCACACTGCAGCGAGTGAACGGGCTCCGCATGACTGGCAGCTGAAATCAAGGCAGAAGGAGCTGTTTAAGACTTGCATACGATGAAAATCAGGCCTGTTGTTCTTCTTTCTCCTTTTTCGAGGAGTGAAGGAGCCCAAGTGCTCTGAGAGCTAGACATACCCTTCGAAATCTCAACCCCGGGTCGTGTCTGGATTGCAGATGAACTGTTAATTACAGACTCTGAATTGTCTCAGTGGCGCTGATGGGCGGTGCTTTCCTCAGTCAGCGCGGGCCCTGCTCAGCGTGTGAGGAGACACTCTAAGGACAGAGGCGCTGCTTTCTGCAACTCACCTGTGAAACGGGACAAAGGCAGCTAATGCCTTTGGTGTATGTTGCTTAGTACACAGCCTGGGGTACTTGGGACTCCAGCGGCAGGCAGACCTTGGAGTACAGAAGATCCTGTGGCTCAGCTGAGACCTTGTGTTCATGTAAGGAGCTCTATGCAACAACTGTGTCATATGATAAACAAAGAGTTTTGTTAAAGAAGTTCCACGTCAGATGAACTTTGAAAATCTTGGAACTCTGGTGGTTCTCTAAAAGCAGGTGCTGAGCGCCTGGCTTATTAAGTTGGGTGTTGTGCTAAGAGCATCAGTTTCAGAAGATCTGGGTTCAAATCCCGACTTTAATACTTGCTAGTTTTGTGAAATAGGGTAAGTCACTTGGCCTCTCAGAGCCTCTTGTAAGAACAAAATGAGGTTGTCACAGGAGGATTTTCATGGAAATATGAGTTAATTTACAGAAAGATCTTGACACAGCGCATGTGATCAACAAATCAGATGTGAGCATCCCAGAAGAATACAATAATTCTGTTATTCAGAGACTCTGTTCAGTACAAATGATTCTTCACAGCCTGACTTAGTTTGATGTAACTTTCCACAACTAGCTTCCTTTGGAGAAAGCTGCATCATTTTCTCTGTGTTGGAGAAACGCTTCGCACGAGGTTTTCCTTTGTAGGGGTTTTGACGATCACACAGATGCTCAGACCTGAGCCCCACTGTGTCACCTGTCCTTTTCTAGTTCAAAAGACATTCAATGAAGTGGTGGCCAGTTTCTCCTTAGCCGCCTCACGCATGACACACTTTCATAAAATACACCATTTGTGGACCCTGGCATGATTATTCTGGCTTAGAAAAAAAGCTGAAACAGACAAAGGATTTAGGCAAGTCCTTGGGGGCAACTTCTGGCGCACCATCCCTCCTGAGATTCCTTCACAAATTACATCTTATTTTCATGTTTTGTTCAGTGCACTTGCCTCCAAAGATATATATCAAAATTGCTTCCATTGTTACTGTCTGAAAAACCACATTTTCAGCAAAAAGCCAACCACTGTATCTGTGTTTCCAAAGTGACAAGATATAGCATCGTGTTGATTTCTGCAGGGAATATTTTTGGAAGTGTCATAAATCCTCAGAGGCTACTAGAACGTTTCTTTCTTTGCAGCTCAGACACACACATGCACACACGCATACACACACACACAATTTGCCGACTCGCTTAGGCGACAGTAGAAATCTAGGACTGTCTTGCCTGTCTTGAGCTTCCTTACAGGCTGAACTCTTTTTTTGCTGCTTTTATCTTACCAGCCTGCTCTGAGGCCCTCTGGGGCCCAGAATGCTGCTTCCCCTGTGGGTCCGGTGAGAACGGAGGTCAATCGCAACAAAAAACCTGGTGACTGTGATTGCGCTCCTGGTTACACAGGGAAACCCTGTGCCCGGAGTGAGAAACCTGGAAAGGATAACCAACAGTCGATACAACGGCTAGCTTCATAAATCCTCATTTACCTAACTGGTATACAAGGTACTGTTATGTTAGCACATATTCCAGCAATCTATTGTGCAACAAGCCATCTCAGTCCTCTGTGGTTTAAAAGGATGATTTTATCATTTCTCCCGATTCTGTGGTTGACAAGAAGGTTTTTCCTGTGGAATCTCATGGCTCTTTTGTCAGGTCGATTATGTGGGAACAGACTAGGGTTGCCTGGCTTCCAACCAGGGAGCCTGCCTCTCCCCTGCCTAGCATTCTACTTGGTTAGCTTGGCTTCCCCGCAGCATAGCAGTTTCAGGACAGCGTTCCCAGCGGGAGCATTCCAACAGCATGAGAACAGAGACTTCAAGATGTCGAAAAGCATAGCCTCCGAAACCACAGACCACTGCTTCCACTGCATTCTGTTGGCCAAAGCAAGTCACAAGGCAAGCCAGATTTGAAAGGAGGAGACAGGGATTCCATTCCCCGATTTAGAAGGGTGGTACAATGTCATTGCCAAAGACCTGCCAGCTGAGGGATATGATCACAGCCATTTTTTGGAACAAATTTAATATAGTGTAGAATTTAAACTTATTCTGTAAAGATCATTAAGAAACCCTAGACAGGAATTATTATTCTTGTCCAAATTGAAGCATATTATAGACTGCTAAAGAGTGATTGGCTAAACTGCACTTATTTCAAAGAGCCGGGAGAGCTGACCATCCTACCATGCCCCTTACTACCACTCTTACTTGAACCTGTACTAACCCTGGCTGTGCTGCTGTCTCCATCCACAGAGAAGCAGAGTGGCCTGGAGAACTGGACAGATGTGGGCTGGAGGGTAATGAGGGAATTTTCATGTTACTATTTCAAGTTTGTCTAATACAGGTTAACAAGAGTCTAGTGTTTGTGATTGTCTCTCATTGTATATGGGCAAACTGAGTACTGATGTGAGTTATCCCACAGTGCTTAGGACTTCCTACAAACTAGTAAACAACTAAAATGGAAACATAAACCACAAATACAAAATGTAAATGTAACAGAGGGAACGTATTTATCATACAGCTAATCATCTGATCATTTTTGGAAATACATTACTGTAGCCCCTAAGGATAACCCTCAAACAAAACTGATAGGCTCAGGTCTTTGCCTGACAATGTTTCTATATATAACTGGATAGTTTTTATTTGAAGTCTGGCACTGTTGACTGTCATTTCAAATAGCATAAAAATTTGCCAGAGCAGCTGTCCACTATCCCTTAACCTACTCATTTGTTTTTTTTAAAAAAGGCTTAAAGGTAAAGATTTACATATTCAAAAGGTATTACTTACTATTTCCACAGTGAAGTGACATTTTCTCTTGTCTAACCAATTTTAATGGAATAATTATTAAGCAAATAATAAAGTTTATGTTGTTTGAATTGTTCAACAGTACAAATAGGCTGTTGAAAAACAAGTGAAGAAGAATCAATAGTATTCCTGTACATGAGTAACAAACACACTTAGAGAGAAATTAGGGAAACAACTCCTTTCATGTTAGCATAAAAAATGAAATACTTAGGAATCAATCTAAGGAAGGAAGTGAGAGACCCTTACATTGAAAACTACAGTATCCTGAAAAAGGAGAATATCAGAAAATGGAAAGATATCCCTGTTCTTGGATAGGCAGAAAAAAATATAATGAAAATGGACATAGTTCCAAAACTCTTATACAGACTTAATTCAATCACAATCAAAATACCAAAAACCTTCCTCAGAGAACTAGAGAAAGTAATCCTAAAATTCATATGGAGCCAGTATAGATCTGGAATAGCAAAGCAACTCTGGGGAACAAAGGCACCGCGGAGGGCATCACAATCCCTAATTTGAAGTTACACTACAAAGCTACTCTGATGAGAACGGCATGGTACTGGCAAAAGAGACAGAGTCAGGGATCAGTGGAACAGATTAGAAGATGCAGAAACAACTCAAGCACAGTCAGCCTCCCTTTGACAAAGGAGCCAGACACCTTCACTGGAGGACAGACAGCCTTTTTAATAAGTGGTTCTGGGAAAACTGACTTTCCACCTGCCAAAGATTAAACCTAGCCCCATATCTCTTACCATGCACTAAACTAAAATCAAAATGGATCTAAGATCTAAATATTACAATGAAATAATTAATTTTCTAGAAGTCAGAATAAGGTGAAACTCTTGAAGATATAGATATAGGCAAAAATTTTATGAATAAAACCACAATTTCAAAGGAAATACTACAAAGAATCAACAGCTAGGATCACATCAAATTAAAATACTTTTACATAGCAAAAGAAATCACTGACAACTCACAGAATGGGAAAACATTTTTAGTAGATACTTCTCCAACAAAGGGCTGGAAGACATAAAGAATTCCAATAAGTCAGATGCCCAAAATTTAAAGACCCCATCTAAAAATGGGCATCTGAGATGAATAGGCATTTCTCAGATAAACAAGTAGAAATGGCAAATAAATATATGAAAAAATATTCAACATCATTGATCATTTAAGAAATGCAAATTAAAGCAACACTGAGATTCCATTTCATGCCAGAAAGAATGGCTATATTCAAGAAATCAATGACACTAAGGGGAAAAAGAAACCCCTCTCCATTGTTGGTGGCAGTGTAAATTGGTGCAAAATCAGTATAACGATCCTTCAAAAAGCCAAAACTAGAGGTTCCATTTGACTCAACTGTTCTCCTAGGTATCTCCCTGAAAGACTTAAAGGCTCAGACCGCAGTAACGTGTGCATACCATGTTTATGGTAGTGCAGTTTATAATAACTAAATCTTGGAAACAGCCATATGTCCATCAACAGACAAATGGATAAAGAAAAGTGCTATTTATGTCTAATGAAGTACTACTTGGCCATAAAGAATAAACTTGAGATATTTTTAGGTAAGTGAATTCATCTCTCTCCAGACCACAATTTTAAGGAAATAAATCAGATACATCAGTTTAAATATCACATTTGTTCTATTGTGGAGAAACTCAAAGGGTAAATAAGGAGCAAAATGGAACATAAATACCGAGGAGCACAAAAAGCATGTTTAAAGTGGGAAGGGAGCAAGGGACAAGGGATGGCAGGAAGGAAAAAGGGGTTAAAGAAAAGAATGGAAGAAAAAAATGGAAACAAAACTTTTTATAAAAGGGGAGTAGAAGAAGAGATGAGCAGAAGGGCAAGGAATATGGAAAAAAGAATTAAGATACAGTGTGTACAGGTACAAATTGCCCACGATGAATGTGATCATTATGTATGTATGGCAAACTTGTACTAATAAAAAATTTTAAAATGTTAAAATGTAAACAGATGAAGAGAGAGATAAATTGTGTGTTCTTGAAAATACTAACTTTAATAATTATGTTATAATTCTTGCCTTCTAGGACTTGAAACCTTAGAATATTTTATGGCAATTCTGAGAAATTTTGGTGATGAGTAATATTATTAGATTTTGTTGGCAATCTGATCATGATACATACACTAAGTTAAATAGACAAAAATATTCTCTGACTGCCAGTCCAGTTCAATGTTAGTGTTACATACTATTATCTGCTTTTACACAAATGCAAACACAAATTATACAATCAGCATAATAAGATATTTAGGAAAATGAATGCAGCTGAATGATAGGACTCATAAAAAATGCTTCACACATATTGCACAAAGAGTGTGTGTGACATTTTTTAAAAAGCTTGCATTTGAAGAAAAACAGGCAACATTTTTCTAAATACTCTAGTATGGTGCTCATAGAATTTTAAAACCTAGTTACTCCGCATAATGAACTATAAAAATACTTACAGGCCACAAAGGTAATATGTTTTACAGGCAGGAGAGACCAAAAAACTATTTCTAAAGATGCTGGCTTTACATAAATCCCATTGTTTAGAGATTATAAATACATACACCTGGAGAAATTTTTTTTAAAAGGCTTATTTCACTGTTAGAAAACCTCTGGATTATAGTATTACAGTAGGTTATCCTATATGCATGTGTGGCTTTGTGTGTGTGTGTGTGTGTGTGTGTGTGTGTGTGTGTGTGTGTGTGTGTCTCACAGGCTCAGGAGTGAGGGTTTCACAGGCATTCATACCCTTGAGAGAAAAGTACCACCTCTCTGAAGGGCAGTTTAGCTTTATATCAGGCCTTTTACTAAATAATCAGAAAAGTAGTCCCAGGTGTTCTTTATCCTAACATTATTTCTAATATCAAAAGTATAAAATGAAAACAACCCAGTTCTCCGCCAGGGAGAGAATTATTTAAACCAATTATAGTATGCATCCATGGGTTATCCTGAGGCTGTCAGGTTTTGTGTTTTGGATGAATGTGCCATGTTGGCCATAGATGTTGTGTATAGGTAATGACATGAATTTGTGTGGACACGTACCCTTATGCGTTAATATCTGCATCTGTATCATGTGTATCTGTACCTATCGATAGCTGTATCATCTGTATCTATGTCTGCATCTAGCTGTCTCAGCAGTGTTTAATAGTGACTGTGTCTTTGTCTAGGCACTACGACTTACTCCTTTAGCACTTTTCCTTTAATAATTCTGATGAGATAGGGACATGATATACATTTCAACCAGTGCTCGAGAAAATATCTGTATCTGATAGCTGTCTATTCTTAAATTATTGTCTGATACCTTTAAATGCTCCCGTAGTAGTGAATATGTTTTTCCTTCAGTGTTACTGAGTTTCAGACTTTTTAAGTCTATTTTCTTCATTTTGTCTTGAGGTGAATGTTGAGCATAGTGCATCAATACTACCAAAATTTAAGAAATAAATACCAGGAAAGAACATAGTAAACTTCCTCTGAACACTGCATTTCCCTTTCTTTGGAAACCCCATTTTCTTTTAGTCATTTTGTTACATCCCTGGTTTGTGTTGTGTTTGCGTACACCTAAACAAAATGCACCCATGCAATACTGAAGTTGACAAAGGGAAAAGTGGAAAAACGGCAGAGAGGAAGGAGATATTAATTCCACCATTTGTAAAGCAATCACTTGATCGAACTTCATGGACACCATGTTGAGTAGGAGTCTAAGCCTTCCTCAGTGAGATGTTGGGAAATGCTCCACAAGTGGCTCTCTGAAATGTATAAAACACCCTGGGCTGCAGCGTTTGCTTATTCTTGTGGTATAATATTCCTACCGTGGTGATCGCTAGCAATGTCAAATATTTATAGAATTTCTGAAAATTTAATAATTAGCACTCCAAAGCTTGTAGTAATGGCCCCCTTATACTGTTGGCTTGTAAACACTGTCTCCTGAATTCATAGAATGATTTCTTAGCGTTTATGTTCTTTTTTGATATTAAGAAGTGATTACCTTTCAGGTGGTAGACTTATTCTGCTGCTTCTAAACAGGTAACCAGCCTGACCATTTGGATTGCATTAACCAACAAATAGCTCCAATTAACAAAAATTTCACTATTTAGCCAGACTATTTTGTTTTTGAGATAATAATCAATTGTGCAAAACTGATGCAAGATTCAAAAAGCAGACAAAAGTGTTGAGTTACTTTATGTAGAGTTACTTTACATGGAAGCACAAGTTCTTTGGTCTTTTTCTTTAGAATGCATGTAACAGTCAGATCCAGAGGGTTCACATGTTCCTTTTAACAGCCTCTTAGCTGTTTCCACCTTCTCCGACCATACCACTGCAATCCACAGATGTCATTTCCTTTATGACACAGCTTCGTGGGGAGTGAAATAGAATGAAATACAGATAATCTAACATGGAAGAAAAAGGAGCAGAGTGCATGCAAAACAAAACAAGTAGATGAATAAAAAAACTTTTCAGCAATTAAGTCTTCAGTGTCGCCGTACACAATGAGGTGAGATGCAACAAAATGCTTCTCCCTCTCTGAAGCAACTGCAAATCTGATTTTTAAAGTTGCTGTAAAATAAATTGTATTTAAATAATACATCTCCTATCCTTTCCCGCAGTGAGATGCATTTCCCTTACCAATCTGGCGCTCAGCAGGCAGTCCAGCCTGATGAAGTATCAGCAAAATGTCAGCTCCCACAGAGAAGTGCGACAGAGGCGGCGCTGAAGCGGTGACAGGCCTTTCAAAAAGCCATTGTGCAAATTCAGTTTTAGAATAGGGCAGAGGCTGAGGACTGACGGGCGTGTCATTACCAGCGCATTCATCTCCACATCGTCGGGGGCAATGGGACTTGTGGTGCAGCTGATATAAAGCCATTAAGTTGAGTGTTGGTCGATCTGATCTTCAGATTTGTCATCAGATGTGTATTTTCAGAGAGTTAATATTCGAGTTAGCTTTCATTTTTAACACACACTCATTTAATTAGAGCCTAACAGCAGCTCCCACCCTACTCAATCACCCTCCACTGAATCTGTTAGCGCATCTGAAACAAAGGTGGTCTTTGCTTAGTGTATAACCATCACTGACCTATGGATCCTACATACATTGAAGTCAAATCTCCAGAGTGCTTACAACCTGTCATCTGCCTGTTTCCAGCTTCATCTTGAAGCTTTCACATGTAACTCATGCACTCTGTCATACAATCCACTACATGTTTCCATGTATGACTTACATACTTTAATCTTGCATTGCACCTAGCACCATATGGACCTGTTGTCTACTGCTCTTTCCTCTAATATTTTCCCTCCATTTTCATTGCTCATCAAAATTCAAGAAATATGTAAACAAAATACAAAATCCTTTTCTTCCATAGCACTGCTGAGCAGAATGTATTATAATTATTTGTTTGTACATGATTAAGACTGTTTATCATTCATTTTTGTTCTCCCCAGCTCCTGATTTACAATAAATGCTCAGTAAAGATCTGTAGATGCAATTAAAAAAAAATTATTGACAATTTAGCAAAGGAGTTTGGGATTAAAATTTTATAGAAATCACCCACCAAGGAAAAAGAATACATGAGAAACACAGTTTATGGTACTGAAAAATATCCAGTGGCTTGGACTAAAAAAATGGAATCAAATTACTAGTGCTTTTAAGAAGGGAATAAAAGGCAACCTGTAGCTATGTGCCCAGCACTGCAGCAGTCTAAAAGTGCTTTTCAGAAGTTTTCTCAAGGTGTTAGAAGGCTAACAACCTCAGAGTGATGAAGTGTTTATGATTCTTTAGCTTCCTCTCAAGATTCTTGGTTTATTTACTTCTATATTTACTTCCAATATATGCACTTTTTAAAAAATATAACAGAGTCACCTTAGATTAAGTCAATACATTTCTCTGTCTCTTAGCATTTATATATAAAGAGAAAAGATCCAAGAAGATAATAATATATAATGTATAATTTGATGTGGAGTCAGCAGTAACACTGTGATACATATGGGCATGCACAGAACAGTGATAATATATAACTCAATATTCATGTCAGTGGATTTCCAGATCTGTCCTGACACTGTGAGATGTGGTTTCCATTCTATCTTTCACTTTCTCTTCAGAATAATCACAGGAATTTGGTACTATTTTACCCTCACTTTATGGAAAAGAAACCCAGATCCAGGAAGATCCTACGTGTGTGACAGGAAGCTTCAGAGAAGTAACTCGTCTGAAGTAATATGATTAGTAATTCAGGCCTAGAGAATCAGTGAGGTGCATCCCAAGACTGCATGTCTGTGAAGTGAAACAGTACTCAATACTAACGCTATAGTTAACTTCGTGTAAGATTGAAAGACAACTAAGAAAAGTTTTCATCAAAAAGATTCCATAAAATAACCTATATAGTCAAGAATTTCAATGAATTTTGTTCTCTTTGGGACCTATATTTGTAGGCTGCAAAGAAGATTGATCGGCACAGCCAAAGATGTAGTTGCAGTGCGAAGTGCTGGAAAAGCCATGCTCAGCTTTGTGGTGGAGAGAGATGCCTTTGTTTATTGCATGCAGCGTGCCTTACCTCTACCAGAGCCGAGGTTGCCTACGGCAGCAGGCTGCAAAGGAGCGCCTGCAGGAGGGCTTTGACGCTAGCCGGTGTACCTGCCCGGCTAACCGGACAGCGCGGGCCAACAGATGCCGTAAATCAGAAGCTGATTATAAATCCTCCTCTTCATCTCATGTAAATAATGACCCAAGGAATTTTCCCCACACTTCTTAGATGCTGAGTGGTCCCAGTCCTCTTTGTTTTTACAGGGCTTCCTAATCTTAACTGTGTTTAAAATTCCCTTTGTGGGTGGGGAGATGAAGCTGGCTAGCTGCCTCCAGTAACCCTTGATTACTCTTGCTGCTTGCTTCCAGAGTCCTGAAGTGAATATCTGGCAGAGCACAAAATAAATTCCTTTTCTACAAAGTGAGTCTTCCAGAGTTTCACCCTCTGATACACACACCTTTCACACAGATATGAACACAAATATTTTGCGTGTGTGCTTCGTTGGATTTAGGGTCTACTGTGTCTTGCAATTTTTATCTACCTAAGGCTGAATAACTATTTTTACTTTTTAGCCTGCATTTATTCTACTGCTATGATTTCTTAGTAATCTAATATAATGTACAGTCTGACACCTAGAACTTTTCTAATTTTTTTGGGTTTTGTTGTTGTTGTTGAGTGTTGCTACTGTTTCTAAATATTACTGCTTCATTTGTAAGCAAGGATCTTAAAAGGGTTCATATGGTGTAGATTTTCCTGAGAATTTTGTACAAAGAACTGAAGGTGAATAAGATCTCAGGTACTAACACTAATTAAGTTTTAATTCTATTATTTTCTCTTGAGACTTCCGTGTATGTACATGGAACTACATACATGGAACAAATGTACATGTACATTTGTTAGGTGTTGTATAGAATCCTAAAAAGAGAAGACATCTTATCCTCAAGGATTCATTCACAATTTAATGGATAACAATGTTTTATAAATCATTTATTTTGTAATATTATAAAAAGGGCTAAGATTCTAGATGTGTGACAGGAAGTTAAGGTCATTCCCACTCGGGATAATCCCTGAAGGCTTCCTTGAAAAGGTGAGATACGAGCTAAACTCTAAAGGGTGGGTAGAAATTGTGCAGGGTGGACAGGTACCAAGTTCGTCTCAGGTAGGTCGTACTAGGGTGAGCCAAGACCGACGGCTGGAGCAATGTGCACACTGGGTGGGACTGGACTCGGCTTCCGGTGTGAGGACGGGTGAGGGTGAAGTGGTGGCACAGGAGCTCACTGACGCAGGCCCCAGGTGCACATTGGCAGACTTAGGCCTTGCTTTTGTTTTGGAAGCAATGAGAAAGTTCTGAAGAGGTCAGGAAGATGTAAAGTGTTTAAGGAGCAACTCGGGTGGTCGCAGCTGTACTGTGGAGAGCATCATTGTATCTCTACTGTGTCCAGCCTCCCTCTCAATTCAGTTTTCTCCTCTTCTGATTGAGTTGCCAGAAACTTACGAAGAATTTGCTAGTTATTCTCATTTTATTGCACAATCCAATTTAAATGTACAGTTTCAGCTTACCAGAAGTTCAACTTAGAGCTTGTTTATTACCAACTCCAGGTCTAACTCACACACAAAAGTGAGGAGAGAAAAGAGTGGGCCTGTTCCTCTGGTCCTGCTCCTGGGCTGCTCTCCCTCCGACACGCCTGCGTAGGGCTCGCTGTGAGGCCGGCGCAGCCTCCAGAATCCCCGTGTGCTCCTGTGCTTTACACTGGTGCAAGCGCACTGCAGTCGCTCGTCTTCAAATGCAGGCCAGGCACCAGCTTATGAGTAGTTCAGTTTCCAGAAAGCGTACATCGAACTTGTGAAATGGCTTTCCCCAACCCTCTACACCTGGTCTAGAGTAACAAGAAAGCACTCCCTAGAGAGCAGAGGAAGCAGACAGCAGTTCCCTGACAACAATTAAGGTGTTATCTGGCACAACAATAAACCTGCAGCTGGGGACCAGACTGCCTCACCTCTAATCTGGTTTCTCCACTTTCACTATTGTTTTCATTAGATAAGCACTTCATTTGCCTTCATTTTTCCATCTCTAAAATGGGACTAATAAAAAATTTACCAGATTCTTACAGAGATTGAACAGATTAAAATATGTTATATCCTCGGGAAAGCAATTAAGCACATAATATGCTTACAATAAACAATAGGTTAAAAAGGAAAGAGATGAAAAAGTAATCACAAAGCCAAATTAACATCTCTGAGCAAGAATTAATAAATTATCTGGCACACAATTTCTTGAAGTCTCTTTTGTAAAGCAGGCTAACAAATGAAATTTCATTTTAGGCTGGTTATGGTGGCACACGCTTATAATCCCATCACTCAGGAGCCTGAGGCAGGAGGATCCCTGTGAGTTCCAGGTTAGCCTGTGCTACATAGTAAGTTCCAGGCCATCCTGCACTACATAGTGAGACCCTGTCTCAAATAAAAATTAATCTCATAATCAGCTATCTAGTCAGTACATTTTTAACCTTTCAATACTTGTATAAGTACTATTATTTTCACTATTTCTATATCAGAAAAATTGAGACACAGAAAGGTGAAATAACTTGCCTAAATGCACATGATATGTAAGTGACAGAGGTTTGAAACCTACTCCATTTGATTCCAGTGATTGGGCCTAACTGCTAGGAAACAATGTGTCTCAAAAACATCACAGAGATGGACAGACAGGCAGAGACAGAGACACAGAAAGGCAGGGAGGCAGAGAGTCAGAGAGACAGAGAGAAGGAGGAGGAGAAGAAGAGAGGAAAGTAGGGAGAGAGAGAGATTTTAGTGAGCAGATATAGAAAATGAAAGGTGACAAGTTTTAAGACACGGAAGGTTCTGCTACGGACAAAAATAAAAGTTATTTGATAAGTACAGTTTGAATTATATGCATGAACAATAATTTGCTCTATGTCAGACCCTAAGAATCCCAAACAAAAGCAGAACCAGGAGTACGAATATGAAAATTATCAACATGGAGCTGGGTTTGGTGGAAAAATAAGCAGGAGAGTCTGAAAGGCAAGGGGACTGTGAGCAGAGTCCATGGACTCCTATATCTGTGGGATGCAGAGGAAGGGGTTGAGACCAAGGGCTACTTAGAGCAGAGGATGCAATCTGGCAGCTTGGCACTAAATTTGGGTTGCAGGTAGGTTGTGAGGGGCGGGAAATTCCTCCAGTTGATTCAATATTGTCCGATCAGAAGGTGTGCGAGCCCTGGGCCCCACTCAAGTGTAGGGGCACATGGCTACTCTTAATCGTTCTGACCTGTTCACTTTCCCTCTGGCGTCCACCCTCCAGCTCCTGGCATTCACTTTCTGGGCTCCACGTCCCCCTCCTGTGTGTTGCTGGGTGCATGGGAGCCCTGGTGTAACTCCTGCTTTACAAAGATGGAAGAGGACAAACTGTGAGGGACCAGGCCGGAGAAGTGCCTTTCATGGAAAGAAGATAATCACAGACTCCCACTGCTTAAGAAGAAGAGTAGGAAAAATGCAAGAGAAGCGAAGCATTTGAGATTTAGTACATAGTAAGTACAAAACGCACATTCAGTGAAAAGAATGTGCAATGCGGGCTGGGATCAAAGAAAGAGTGGGAAGGAAAGAAATAAAAATAGGGCCTAGTTCTCATTTATACCTGTTTTTTTGAAAAGTTTGATAGTGGAGGAAAAAAATGACTAATTTCTTGAGGGGCTTTTTTCTGGTCTGCCAAAAAAAAAATACTTAAAATCATCTTTGTTTTTGCAAGATACACTACCCCTCCGGATCATCAGCCTATGACATTCACCCAGCCCATGAACTGCAGTCTCATTCCCTCTCACTCGAGAAGGCCAGGGCCAACGCAAGCACGCAGGAGAAATGCAGAAGCCATGAGAGCCACTACTGTTGAAATAAAATCAGGCATTAAGAATACACTTCCATGTGAAACTTGTTCACAATGTGTTTCTAGAAGTACACGTTAAGCTTACTGTGCTTCTCCTTTTGTCAAGTTTTACTTTTCCTTCTTCCTCTTCTGTCTGTCTTACACACACACTCCACATTTATATTATGTGTTCTAATACATGAGCTTTTGACATTTTAATGTCTCCAAAATTAAGGAGTGTCTCACAACCCATAACACAGCAATACATAACGATACTTGCAACTGTCTAATATAGTCCATTTCCCAGGAATACACTGAAGGAAAGTGTCTGTGACTACATTACAAATAATTTCTATCTCTTGGGCCCAGAGGGAGATAGAATTTGAAGGGAAAATCAGAAGAAATATGTGTATTTAATCAATTTCCAAACAGTCTGAAGTGGTTCAATTTTAAATGCCTGATTGATCATGGTAGTTATTTCCAAGTTGGAATGAATAGCTGCCTATAGGCTTCAGAGACAATAGTGATACTCAGACTGAGATATCCGTTTTTGCTTTTCTCTATAATAAAATTGACAGACCCAAGAAACCGTAGGGGGAAAAAGCCTTCTGCAATTTTAAGATACTGTCGATCTTACTAACTGCGATTTTGAGCCATCATTAATCAGTTGTCTGAATGTGGAGAAGAAAGCCTACAGACCACTTAATGTGCCTTACTTCTGCACAACAGCAAGGAGCTCAGACTTCCTACGTGTCTGCCTTTGGGAGAAGAGCCACATAATTCATGAGCTTTGGAAGCTCACCCTGCAACTTTTCAAATCTCAAAGAAGCTCTATAATATCGCTGAAATTGCCTATGCATTCCTTCAAGGTTTATGTGTGCTAGTTATTACTAGAAAATTTTACTTCATTATTTGATTCACTATATGATTAAAATCTGAAATGTGTATGTATATATATCTATATATCAGCCATATGTTGCTAAATTTTAAGTTAAATTTTAGAGAATGCAAAAGATAGTGCTAAGATATATATGTATACATATATATTAGACATAGATGTTTGCATTCTATATATTAAACAAAATCTTGTAATCTGATTTAATTCTGTAGTCATATCATGGTAAGAATTGTTAGCCAGGTGTGGTGGTGCATGCCTGTAGTCCCAGCACGTGGGAAGCTGAGGCAGGAGGATCCTTGAGAGTTCGAGGCCAGCCTGGGCTACAGATGAGCTCAAGGCCAGCCTGAACTGCATAGCGAGACCCTGTCTCAAAAAAAAAAAAAAATTGTACAACAGTCTAGACTTTAGAAAAAAATTTTATATCTATCATCTTGTTCAAACTTGGAATCTTTTCTAAGGAAAATAGTGATGCCAATTTCAATGTTACAGTACTGTTAAAACAGTAAGAAAGCTGATTCCAGTTGTATTTTGTCTTTTAATTTATTATTTTCATCAAGCTTGAATAACGTGTTCTATATTATGACTAATGTTCACTCTTAAAACTTCAAAATCTTGAATTTTACACATTTTTCTCTCTTCTAGAGTTTGGTAAATTGTTAAAAACAAGACAAATCTATGAGAAACTAGATTTAAAACATGAAAAGCTATGTGATGAATAGTTTTAAGACTGCCGAGTGAATGTTTGCAAAAGCTACCTTTTGTAAAAAGGTACCTTTTTACCACCTGTTAAAGTTCGGGTCTGGATGTCACCCCAAAGCCTCCTTTGGTCATGGGGGTGGGCTTTTGGGGGGGGCAGCTGAATGTAGAGCTTGTGATTGGTTCATTCTAGAGGGCTGGGATTGGCGGTGTGAGCTGCCCCAGCCCCGGGCGGCCGCCTGCGCACAGTGCTTGGGAGGGAAGGAGGTTTGCGCCTCCCTTTTGCCCCTTTGCCCTTGCTGCTCCGGCTGTCCTCTCTACCCTGAACTGCTTCCCCTGTGCCGGGCATCCTGCCAGCTGAGTATGGACCCACCCCTGCACACACCCGGAGCTAAACAACCCTTTCCTTCCCTAAATTCGGGCATCGGGTATTTTGTTCCAGCAATGAAAGAAAAGTAATTAAGACAGTCAATATTCAAGTGCTTTATTCACCTGACAAAATAATAAAATATCTCACTCATCTGTCTAGGGCTAATTTTCCAAATTTCTTTGGCAAGGCCTTTTAAAACTTTGCAAAGAATATTTATATTAATCAATCCCAATTACATGTCAGCTTGAAGTAAGAGAGTCTGAGTAGTTTTTATTTATCTGAAATAAAATGCATCTGCTCTGACAGGAACACTCAGAGTAGGAGTCCCTGCCTTCCCTGTCCACCCTAGATTCTTATTTATGAAAATACATTCACGTCAACATCAACTCCATTGTGCTGGACAACTAAATGAGAAGGCAACAGCAACATACTCACAGGTAGAGACTTTGGTAGAGGAGAATCTTCAGAGAATCAGGTTAACACCTTGAGTAGCTCACTTTGGTAGCTGGAGAGTGACTCAGAAATCTCATCTGTTACAAAGCCTTTGCTGTCCAAAACCTGTATGTTGTTCTTATGGACAGAAACCATGAAAGTAAGAGTAGGATGAATAAAATAGTAAATTTCAGAATAAAGACTAAATAAAGACTTCCAAATAAAGACTGCAGGTATTTTGAGAATTACGAAGAATTAGGAAAGAGAGATGGAGTTGAGGAGAAAGGTCTAGCGGAGTCCGTTTTATTCTTAAATAATTCTGACTTTGATATGGTCATAGAACCAGCACAAGTAAATAATGATAAATGTAGAAGGAAATTAAAAAGCTACATTAAAATTGTATTAATGAAATCTATTTATTTAAATCATTAATGTGTTTCAAATGTGACCCCTGGTGAATCATATAACATTTTCTTTACCTTTCAAATCAAGTTAATGATTCTTCCTGTGTTGGTGGATTTTTGAGAGTCTTATTATAGAAAAAGAAAGACTCTGCATAATAAATCCTCAATAGCTAGTCATTATTATTATATCATTTAGATTTTTAATATCCAGATATCATTTCTCAAGAACTTCAAGTTTTAAGGAAAAGAGAATACAGTAAGCTCTGCTATGTAATTTAGTATGATTGTGCAAATCCTTGTAGTCATTTTCACTAACAGTTTGTGAGAAATTACAGACTGTCTTTAAAAGGGTATATTTCTTTCACAGTAGGTGTCTGCAAGTCTATCTCCAAAGGGTTACTGGCTTCCTTTCCTCGTAAAAAGAAATGCTTTGGAGGGTTCCACTTTCTTCTTGGAGCTCTGGAGCTGGCTTAAGGAGTCTGCCTGTCAGCATCACCTGTTTCCCTTGGTGCTGGCACACGGCACACGAATTGGTTTCCAAGGCAAAGCATTCAATAATCTGTATGCAAAGTAGTATTTTTACATAGCTCTGAATGTCATATACAAATGTAAAGCCACCTGTTGCCTCAAGTGTGAAATTCATTCTCATTTAAATTTTATGTTTCTTTGCAACTGGTGTGGCTGGTATTTGAGGACCGGACCACGGAGACATGTGACAACTGGTTAAAACCAGTAATCACTGTGACCTTTTCCACTGTTGCCGTCTCCACGAAGAGGAGGAGCAGTAAATCTGCGAGGGTCAGGGGAATAGAAATTTTTTTTTATCTTGATTATATTTTACAATCTTTTCCCAAGTTGTAGGTTTTCCAATATGTGGTGAGTACAAGTGTTTTCAGAAACCTTCTGTTTCTTTTATCATTTGAATTCAATGATAGGAGACTGAATACTATGGGCTTTTCAGGTGTCTTTGCTTGTGTAATGTCTTGGCAACTGGAGTTTGATTTGTCGGATAAAAGAGTGTCAGGATGTTTGTCTTGGTTCACTTCCAGCCTGACAGTGGTCACAGTCCCTGCACTTCCATAATGTTTTAAAGATACTAGTGACACTTTCGAATGCATCCCGTTGTGAGCTGTTGAGGGTGACTCCGTGCAAGGTGCCAGTTAAGAACAAGCAGGTTAGGGGCTGGGGATTTAGCTCAGCGGCAAAGTGCCTGCCTGGCAAGCGCAAGGTCGTGAGTTCGATTCCTGGTACCGGAGAAAAAAACAAAACAAACAAACAAAAAAAGAACAAGCAGGTGAGTAGTCGGCTTACCTGCGACGCAGCCCGCTCTTCCTCCGGGTCCCGTGCCTGGGTCACATGTATCATCCACTGCTTTTTTCTACTCAGTGCTTCTCCTTTTCTAGTGCGGAGGGCCAGTGGCAAAAGAGAGCATCTCTGCAACTGGAAGCAGACCTCCTATTTAGGTCAAGTGCTGCAACAGAAATCTGGATTTTTACTTAACAATTATAGTCATTTCATGGAGTACTAAGAACTGCACCTCACTTGAGACAGCAGAATTGATACCAGCGGCTGCAATGCAGGATCAGAAAAGGAAGGTAAAGAGTACTTTTCTTAGACAAGCAACTTGTTCTCCATAATATTGAGAGAAATTGTGTAGCTAGAGCTGAATGCCATAAAATTGAATTGCCCTAAAATTGAATGCTGTAAAACAGTAGCTATTATTTCTCCGGAGTCGATGGGTGGACTACGCAACTGTGTCAGTTTATGTGAGGATCTGTTGGACTCTGTTACACCTACGGTCACCTGTAGCTGGCTGATCCAATGTGGCCTCTGAGGACCTCTCCTCAGAACTGGTACGTCATCACCTCTGCAGGCTACTGGTCAGAGTCGGCCGGACAGCTAGCACAGGGTCAAGGGGCAGAGAAGTAAGTTCCAGTGTCCCATGTAAGTCCGTGGCAGAGGAAGGCATCAAGGCTGGATGGATGACTGGGGCCGGCTTTACAGTCTACCCCAGTTGCTTTCCCAGGCTTGAGGGACAGTACTGATGGCCCTCCTACACCGATCACTCCCACCCACTCAAGGTAACTCCCACAGCTCACACACGAGAAGAGAGAACGTGAGTGGTCTCTGACCTCAGTGCAGTTATGTTAGCATTTTAGAAAGGTGACTAGAAAATTTTATATGGATTTTACTATGGATGTAGTTGCTTTGTTTAACAGAGTCTTGATTTTTAAAATAGCATCTCCTTAAAATGTTTATTTTGTTTTTTTCTTTTATATGTATGTGTATATGCATGCTTATATCTATTTATGTGTATGTACATATGGGTGTATATGTGTTTATATGCAGTTATGTTGCATGTACATATATTATACAACTCCTACTTTATTTCTGCCTGCATGTCCGTGTCTCTGTGATTCTTTGGCATTCTGGTATTCCACCTTACGATCATATTCTGAGGGTGCTGATTACTCTAAAGGTCACTATCCAGAGAGAGAGACAATACCAGCCTCAATGGAGCCGACTAATTATTCTATAGACAGAAATAAGTCTAGGTGAGGATGCTTATAAGCATGCTTATGCACCCCTTTGGGGGTGGAGCTGATAGAAAACCCACAGCTCAGCTATAGAGGACTCACAACTCCGGCTCACAGTTTTGCGGTGGGGGTAGCTGCCTTCGTAACCCTCCATCAGTTGCAGTGTTGTCATCTCCATTAAGAACTTAATGAGTACCAACAGGCCTTGGTAATGTGCAGAGCAGAGGTAGCCACATGCTTCTTTCAGCAAGCTGTTGCGAGGTTACAGAGCCGCCGGTATGCAAGAAGAACTGAGACCTCCCCACTTTTACTTACTTCATAAATCTGAACACAGACTTCACTTTGGGTCTCATATTGTTAAGAGGAGACTACAGAGGAAAAATAAACCCCATTAGGTAAAGTAAATGGTATGCCTGCTTCTGTAGCTACCCATGGTTTATTGCCGCTGTGTGTTATTTCCAGCAGTACTTGTAACAGTGATCATAAGGGACCTTTAAAGACTTGTTGATGCCTCTTGGGCAGTTTCAGAGTAATACGGTTTGTAAATAATTCTGCCCACATATCTCATGTCTTCAGGATTCCTTTTGCCTTGTTTTGTTTGTTATGAGTATACTTGCATGAAAACAGGTTGTTTGGTTATCTGTCCTTTGAGAGCTTTGCTTGTTCTTCCCTCTAAGTCAGAGTCATGCTTTCCACTCCACAGTCACTTCTGTAGTCAAGTGAAGATTTGTGAATTGTAGTGAGGGACATGGGGACAGATAAGGATCTAAAAAACCAAAGTGGTCTTGTTTAGATTTGTTGTGTTTTCTTCTTTTTAAAACTTGTTTACTGTTAATTAAAGGTTCAAAGTGGATTGTTTGGACTGCAGTTTATCAGGTGTGGAAGACAAATGTTCTCATGAGAGTGACATTTAATTGCACAACTAGTATATACCTCACATAACTATGACTATTTGGCTTGCAGCAGAAGCTGTAGGTTAGAATCAGGAAAAAAGGTTTGATTCTTATTAATTTCTACTATTTCTATTTTCCAAGATATTTAAAATATGAGCTTCTATAGTCAAGCTTTATTGATTACCTTCCCCACTTTGAGGAAAGAATTCGAGGGCAGCCCGAACTACGTAGCGAGACCCTGTCTCTAAAAAGCCATATATCAGATGTCCTAATGTGTATACAGTTGAACTGTGATTTCTACTTGGAAATTAGAAACAGTAGCATTTACCAGCATTTGTAGAGAATGTCTGTACAGTTTTATTTCCATGTTTTTCAAAGAATGATCATTGGAATGCCTGTTAAAAATACAGATGTTTGGCCTTCCATCAGTTTTGCTTAATCCGATTCCTTGAGAGCAGAGAAAATGCGTCTCCACTTGAAGTCACTTCCCTAGGTATTTCATATACATAGCACAGTTTGAGAACTACTGCTAAGCTTATCTCTGAAGTAAGTTTGATTGTTAGGACACTATGGACTGGGCCCTCATTAACTCACTTCCGTGGCACAGTGATTATCGAATCTTTTTTTGTTTTGTTTCGTTTTTTGTTTTTTCCTCCGGTACTGGGAACCGAACTCACGACCTTGCGCTTGCCAGGTAGGCGCTTTTGCCGCTGAGCTAAATCCCCAGCCCCTCGGCATAGTGATTATCGTTCCGTACTTGGTTTCTCTTGGGCATCAGTATGAGAAATGAGACCACGTAAAGTGAGTCTGTACCTTTAAGAAACTGTCATCATATTACAGTTCATATGTTGTTCAGAGACCCTCAGAAATTTATGATACATTTCCTTTAAACTTAACAGCTTTGTGTATCATAGCGTACATGAAGAAAATGAATCATAAGCATTCAGTGTGGTCAATTTTTCAAATCGATCATGAAATATCTATGTCACATGCATTCAGGTCAAGGAATAGAGCTACTAATATCCTACCAGCCTGGTGCAAGGGTTACCCCATCTGACTCCCACCCCTGGAAACTGCTCCATAAATACATGCTCTGCAGTGTGTACTTTTTTCCTATAACTGTGACCCACAGATTCATCGATAATGTTACTGTATTTGTAGTGGATTCATACCTGTTCTTACTGAGCGTCTTGTGATTATTTATCAGTTTCTGTATAACAAGTTAAACTAAGTTTGCTGCTCATAGAATGAACCCTAACAGAATGAGCATTCTCTCAGACTGCTTCTAAGCACAGGAAAGGGGGGTGAGTTAATTGGGGTTCAGGCTTGCATTTCCTCATGAGAGTGTGTTCAAATGCCAACCAGATTTCCTGAAGACTTGCAGGAGGCAGTGTGCCTTCCCCCTGTAGAGATTGGCAGGAGGCTTTGGTGCCACTTGGGCCTCTGAACGGGGGTTCCCATAACACGGCAGCTGGTCATCGCAGTGACTGTTGGAGGAGTTTTCAATTTTTGGCTGATCTGAAGAATGCTCCTTTGAACATTTTTTTACATATGTTTCATCAGTAAATCAAGCATTTCTGATGGGCGTATAACTAAGAGTGGAATCCCTACATCGTATGTCAGGTGGACATTTACCGTTAATGAGAAGTTACCAAGGAGATTTCTAAAAGTGCCTGCATAAATGTGTACTTTTATGAGGAAGTCTCTAGTTGCTCCATCCTTGAACTTGGTAGAGTAATTTTTGTTTTAGCTATTCTGAAATGGAATGAGTACTGTAATGTGATTTCAAGTTACACTCCTGTGATAATTAATGGCATTTACTTATTTATTGTCATTTGGATTTTCTTTTCTGTGAAATCCCTATACTAGTATTTCGCCCATTTGTAAAGTAGGTTGTCTGCTTTTGATCACCGCTCTGTGCAAGTTCTGTGTTCAAATCGTGCTTCTTTGTAGTATATATGTATTACAAATATTCTCCCACACTGACATTTCACTTTGTTAGTAATATTTTTCAATCAACAGAAATTTTTACTTTCAATATGATCAAATACAGTATTTTTTCTTTTCTCTTCATGTTTAACTTTTTAAGTTCTGCTAAGAATCTTTTGCTTACTCAAAGTAAAGACTTTGTTATGTTTTCTTCTAAAAGTTTTATTGTCTTAACTTTTGCATGCATATCTACAAATCTATGGCTATATAATATATATATTATATGTATAATGTATGTAAATCAATCACATGGCTTGCCAAAGAATTTAAATATGGTTTTCAATTAAAAACCAATTGGTTTGTGTACCATATTATTAACAAAACTAGGGCAAATTGTATGAACCTATTAATAGATGTAAAAATTATATATTGAAATTCAATACTTGTTATATTGAAATACAGCCACACTTACAAATATGTTTTCAACACATGAGAAAAAGAACTTTTTAAATCTGATTTTTATGGGTAAGTTTCACAAAATTCAGTTTGAATAAATAAGAGGTTGAATGCTATATCTCTTTTTGAAAAAAGGTGCACATCTAGAAAGGATCCCGGGGCAATAAAGACCTGCAACCCTTCCCTGAGCGGAGGACAAGACAAGGCCACGCAACGCTTCTCTGCAGGGCCACAGAGCCTGCTCCTGAGCCTCAGAAGGCGATGTCCCGGAAAGAGAGGTGTAAAAGCGCTACACTTCTTATGTTACGTGATTATTTGTTTAGAAAATCTGCATGAACCTACAGGCCACTAGTAAGTAACTTTAGCACAGTTTTGGAATACTAAATCCATAAACAAACTCATTGTATTTTTTAACATCTAAAGCTAACAAGTTGAAAATGAATTTTTAAAAGATACTATTTACACTCACATTAAGACATATCACACACTGAAAATAAATTGGATATAAGATTTATAATGTCTCTTAAAAGTATAAATGTTAATAAAAGGAATTAAAGAAGCCCTAAGAAGTATATGCCATAGCTATAGATTTGAAGTTTCAACCCAAAGTAATTTTGTAGTTTTATCTCAAATATAATAAAGATCCCTGTAGTTTTTGGAATTAACAAGCTCACTCTAGAGCATATTCGGAAAAGAGAATCAAGAAGAGCCAAGACTCTTCGAAAATAACAACGGAGCTACAGACCTTTACTAGCGCATAACAGAAGAGTGATTAGATTAATATGTTATTGGATCAGATATAGGTAAATATATCATCGGAACAAACAAACCGAAAGGCCAGAAAACGATCCATTTAGGTAAAGGCAGTGGACGTATGACAGAGATCACCCCACAGTTCAGTGAATTTATAAAGTATTTTCAAATGCTGGTAGGTCCTTTGAATATTCATCTTGAAAAGGAAATTAATGATTCTATTTTATGGGTCCCTTCATTTTGTGTTAGATGTTTTAAATCCTTTTGAGAAATAGACAAAGTATAAATAATGAATAAATCATCACTGAGGAAAGTTGAACTTCTCTAGAAATTTTTAAAGTTCAATTGAATTGTCAAAAAGAATTATAACTCGCAGTCACTCTAGTGATTATATTTTGATAAAATTATAGCTGTCCAGTATCACCTTTCTAATACATATTACAAGCATAAATGTTATATGGAATGTTCTTTAAATGTTAACACGTGTCAGTATTAAAAATACATTCCCTTTCCATAAGGAATCTACTTTTAATAAACTTCATGTAATATACATCCAGACCAAAAAATATTTAATTTCTTTTTGGAAAAATTGCCTGAGTGTCAAAATAACTTGCTCGTGTGAAAGGAGTGTGTAGAAGAGAAGAAGTAATGTTTTCAAAGATGAGCAGTGCAGTGAGGAAGCGAAGTGTGCGAGTACTTCTGATCAGGGCCTCAGTGGTTCGACCCCGCCGCCCGGGATCAGCGCTCCCCCGCTCAGAGGCTGCGTGACCTTGCGCGAAATACTCAACCTTCCTTCAGGATCGAGTGCTGCGTAGTTGAGATGAGATAATGTCCGGCTCATACAGGTTTGACTTGGTGTAGAACTCAGTGTATACCTGATATTGATTTAATTGCAGAGTATAATTTTTCTAAATTTTAATATTATATCGAATATTTGATTTTGAGGTGTGGAAGGAAATAAACTTGGACATTTATTTTCAGTAAGCACACTGAATAGAGTAGCTGGTTTAGGGGAGCGGGCGAGAAAGCTGGGCCATGTGGGGCGAATAAGGAGCTCCGAACCCTCCGCAGCCCGTCAGCCGCTGCAGGGGCCCGGGGAGCTGCGACCGCTGGGACTGCAGCGCCTTGCTGTGCTGTCAGCTCTACAGCGCTGCCGGCTCCCTGAGCTCGCGTCCCCCCGACCCCTGCCCGTAAGCGCAGCGCGGCAGCCTAGCAGAGCAATACTGCAGCTTCAGAATAACATGTAATGACTTCTCTCATCTGCACGTCAGAGCATGATTGTAGACCTTGAGTCTGGTGCTTCTTTAAGTTAACACTTTTCTTCTCAGATCCCTGTACTTGGGATCTCTCTGACAGTGTATTCCCGGAGAGTATTTTACCTGATACAGAATGCGCAGAGCGGACTTCTGATCCAAATGTACGTTCAGCAGCTAAAACCAGAACGCAAGTTCCGTGGTGCGGTGAGAAGTCTGCGTGTCTGTCCCTCTCCCTCTCCCTCTCCCTCTCTGGCTTGGTGGTTGGTGTCTCCAGGGGTTCCACCGTCTTTGGCACAGGTGCACTTTGTCAGCAAACTCAAATTGAAGTGTGCTGCAGGGCAGGTTTCCGGGGTCACTGCTTTTTTCTGCTGCTGCCCATCCTCACGGGTACTGACTTGGCCGACTCCATCGGGAGGTCAGAAGCAGTATATCAAGATGCAAAGAAGAGACCGTTCCCGGTATTTAATGTGACAGCATCCCAACCCTCCTAGGATACTACCATTTCGGTCAGAGATAGCGCTCTGTGACAGGACACGGGGCGGAACAGCTGAAGAGGCCCGTCACCTCCTCAGTACCCTGTTCCCACGTGAAGTTTGTCTCACTTACATTAGAGCTACATGGATGATGAGACACAGATTAATAGTCACCCAGTACATTAAGATTCGGTAAAGACGTAATGCCAGCCTGAATGTACACATTAGATGGGAAAAGCCCACGTCGATAATCTACTAAACAAATCAGAAAGTTCGATTTTACTTGATTGTGGGAAACATAGAGGAAGGCAAATATGTAAAATTAAAAATACTGGAAAAAAACAAATTCACTTTTTAAAAATGATTAAAGTGTAGAACCGAATTTGCTATCCCGCCGTAACCTGCTAAACTGAAGCAGGAGATGTTTTGGATTGAAGTTGTTACGTAGCTCATGCATGACATGATCTGCTGCTTATTCTTGTGAAGCTGTTTTCACACTATGAAGCCGGAGAGGGGAAAATGAGTTCTGTCTGAGGCTTTGTAAAAATATTGAAAGGTCTGAGCGAAGCTTTTGTGGAGGTATCTAACTACAGCGGGCATGCATACTTCACAGGCCAATAATTGTTATCCCAGAACCGCAGATGCTTAACGTTCAGAATTATCTCCTAATTCATCATGGCTCCAGCAACTCCACTGTGAAACCTTGAGGTCCTCACGCATGTGATTATACTGCCACCTTGTGGCTTTAGGGTGTATCATCAAGAACATATTTTAGGAGATACTGTCCTCATTGGACGCTTTCTGTCATTCATAGCACCAAAAGGACGTGAAAAAACTCTAGTGTGAGCAGACGAATGGCTGTCAACCTGAAATCTCCATCCAGAAATCCGAGCATTCCTAGGGAATTTGTTAGAAATGCAAAGTCTCCAACTCCGTGGCACGTCCTGGATCACAAACTCTGGCAGAAGACCCAGAAACCTGTGCCTTAGAAAGCTTTGCAGGTGGTTCTGAACCCTTTAACTCTCATGTATTTCTCACTTCCGAGGATATGTTGTTAAAATGTTTACACCCTTGTAACGCTTAACATACGATGATTTCTTCATGCACCGAGCAAATACTGGGAATCTGACTTTGGAAGTATCGGTAGCCGAGTGGATACGGTGAGCACTTCTACATGTTCCTGGCCAAGACGAGCCTAGAAATCAGAAAACAAAACAACCACATGAAGATGTAGAGAAAAAAAGCTGGGGGTTCACTGAAGAAAAAATAGTACGAAATCTGTCCTGGGAAGCCTAGAGCGATAGCACAGAACAGTTTGTGATACTTGTTAGAATTTGAGAGGCACAGCTACAGATCATCACCGTCTCCTGGGGCAGACTAACACACTTTGCTAGAGAGTGCTAGAGAACAGCCCGCTCCTGTCCCGGGAAAAAGAACCCAGAGGGGGTGACTGGCGGGGGCGTCAGGGTTTCCCGTCTCTTCAGGTGCCCAGCACCCGGAGTGCCCCGGGGAGGAAGCCGAGCGCCTGTGAGGGCTCAGGTCGGGCACCCTTCACCGGTCCGCGCTCCTGCCCTGGCTCACCTGGAAGTGCAGTCTGAAACAGGTCGCGGCCTTTGGGGCTACTCAGATGTAAACCACTTACAAGCAGTTACTACTAAGTGGCACCGTTTCTAAGGAGGGAAGCTGAAGGTGCGCAGGGCCTCTAAATCCTCGGAAACGTGAGAGCAGGGGGACGCAGAGCCTGCGCTGCCCAGCTCCGCGGCAGCGCGCTGGATGGCTGCCCGGTGTCACCCCGCGTCGCCAGGACCCCTTGACATTTCTGACGGGAAAAGCCAAAACTGAGAAGTTTCATGTGAAAACTTCCATTAAGTGTACATTCAACTTTAAGTGAATGTCTAATTAAAAATAAAACCTCCAGTTTGATTCTGTCCACTGACCTTCTGATTTCTAGGGTAGCTAATGAAAATTGTGGATATCAACTTTGGTATGCATTTGTGAGAAAATGCAGGTCTCATACTGAAGTGATTTGCATCCGTCGGTTTTTTTGAATATATTCAAAGTATGAAAATTCATTATCCCAACATGTGGAGAAATTATTCTATTCAGCAATAAACTAACTTTAAGCTGAACAGAGGTCAAGAACCTGTAAGGTATCTGAATTCAAAACATACATCCCCAAAGTGCCATGCTTTAAGAAGAAGATACATCATATTTCCACTAACATAAAATATGCTTCTCAGAACATTTATAAAATCTTACAAAATTCACAGCATACAAAGAAAAAACTTCTGAGTGTGTAGCAGTCACATATCCCTAGAGAAAAACAGTATTTTAATTGGCTAGGCAATGAACATTCAATACATAGCTGCTGAGGTAGTAGAATAAGGTGTTACTACGTGAATTTTCTTTAGGAGGCATGGTGTCTATGGTTTGACCTCACTGATCTCAATGCCTCTGAGATTAAGAAAATGCTAACTTCTTGTATTGCAGCTTCCATGTCTTCTGAAAGGACGTGAATGTTAAAATAAACTTTAGGTTTACTCTCAGTTTTCTCTGAGTTGTGTTTATGAATCTAGTGAAGTTACAGCGACTGCTCTGATTCTAGTATTTTGGGGATAGAACTAATTCTGGGGGAGGCTGCACTGGCCACACTGAGCCAAAAATCCTCCTGGTTCCTGGAAGCCAAGGCCTGGAGGGATTCCCACCTCTCCGTGCAGTACACACTTGCGGGAACTAGTTCTTCAGATGTTGCCAGATTTAGTGAAGGAGGCTAGCATCCTGCCTTGTCCTGTAGCTTGTCACTGTGCTTAAGATTCTCTTCATGGGAACCCTTTACCTCTCATGTATTTCTGACTTCCAAGAATATGTTGTTAAAATGTTTATACCCTTGTAAGGCTTAACATATGATGATTTCTTCATCCACCTAGCAAACACTGGGAATCTGGCATTGAAAGTATAGGTAGCCGAGTGGATACGGTGAGCACTTCTACATGGTTCCTGGCCAAGAGGAGCCTAGAAATCAGAAAACAAAACAACCGCATGATGATTAAGATGCAGAGAAAAAAACTTGGGGTTCACTGAAGAAAAAATAATATGAAATCTGTCCTGAGAAGTCTAGAATGATAGCACAGAACAGTTTGAGCCAAGGGATCAGTATTTAAATTGAATATCCCAGGACCAATAGGTACTTTCCCAGTAAATGAGAAAGAGATACCAGGGAAGCAATGATGGCGCACTCTCTGTTGTCATGAAGTTACCGTCCAAGACCCGCGGCCAATGCCTGAGTCAGCAGGTGCTACCAAGCCGCACTATAGGTACCGGAATATATATAATGGAATAAGTAATGTGATATACTATAATAAAAAGATAATAAAATACTTACATGTAATAAATATTCCAGAAATATAATAGAATAATTAGTACAATATACGGTAATAAAAGTTGTTTTAATTGTATTGTTCACTTCTGGAATTTTCCATTTAATATTTGCAGGCCGAGGCTGACTGTGGGTAACTAAAACTACACAAAGCAGAACCTTGGCTAAAACAAGACTACTGTAATTACTTTTAATGAAAGTATTTGTCAACCACTGTATTTTTGAAGTCTGCACAAGTTCCCTACAATGAAATCAATAAACATTTTTTGACAGGGTGAGATTAGATAAAGTCTGGACAAAGCTGACTAGAAGAAACCGCATTCTTCAACTTCACCTAAGTCTTTGGGACTGTAACTCTTAGTAACAATGACCTCAGTTTCAGGGTTTTACTCTGAGACAATGAGTCAGTCACAAGGGTTCTGTGATCTCCCTGGAACTGTTAGCTAGCAAAACCCTTGTGGCTGAGTCATTGTTTCAGGGTAAGACCCCTGAAACTAAAGTAGCTATCAACGAACTTACAGAACGAACATCGCTGTTACTAAGAGTCAGTGTTTACTGTAAAAGAGACACCTTCCCATTTAAAAGAAATTTATGCTGTGAACCAGGAATCTTCTAGGTCATTGCTAGCCTAAGTTGAACGTTTATGAAAAACTGGAATGTTTCAAAAGGGGGAACATTTTTCTTGAGTATGTAGGAACTGATACTTTGTTTCACCTGTTTCAAATCAGAAACGAAGTTGATGGCGTTCTAGAAAATCTATGAATTACCTGTTATCTGTTTACATACCTAATGTTTCACAAAATTAGAGTGTACCTCAAAGTCTTGGTATCTTTCTGATAATCTAGCATTTACAAAAGACAGAATCATTCCATTTCCACCAAAACTGAGAGCTATGTCTGCAAAAAGCAATTGAAATGGTCTATTGCTGGAGACATGTCACATGGAACAAGATTAAGCCTATGAAAATAGGCCTTCAGAAAAGTCACGGCTGAACTCAAAGGACCTCGATTATTTAATGCAAACATCGTGTGCAACTTTGGAGATGGGGGCAGCCCCCCCTACAGTCAACTAAAGCAACCTTGTTTGTGTGAAACCAACCTGGAGACAGAGTTCAGAGGTACAATTTGCTTTGTACCTGGAGCAGAATCACTGAACTTCATCCAAAGTTGGAGCAGAGTCAGAACTCGGTGAGAGAGTACTTAACTCTGAGCGGCAGAGTGTGCGGCAGTGTGTGGAAATGCTCTATGAACTGCAGAGAATTACACAGTAAAGGAGCTCACAGTACAGCTCACGACACGTAATCTTGTTCTGTAAGCGTGCACTCACTGATTAACAGATAGCGGGGTCGTGCAGTCCTCAGCCTACATCTCCTTCTTCTGGCGAACATTCCTTCGAAAGTCAGTTGATCAAGATTGACCTCATTTCTTCTATGTGTATGAAAGGTTTAATGCTGCGTGGGTGAGCTACACCTTTGCTTTCCCTTTCTCTGAAGGAAGGCAGACAGACTGTTTTCAGCTGCTTGTTGTGACCAGCTTTTCAACAAACATGTCTTTGCATCTCTGTGCTCGGGCGGCTGGGTTTCCGTAGGGTTTGTATTAGAAGTGGATTTGCTGGGTGATGGGACAGTGTATTCTCCGTCAACTTTGCTAAGTTTTGCTATTTTCTTCAAATTAGAAACAGTAAGAATTGCAGCTGCATGACTTTGCTGTGTAGTGTCAGAGTTTAGAGAATGTTTTTTATTTTTCTTATTGCTGGTAAAGTTTTACCTGTCTTTATACATTGCCTCTTGCACTCTCCCATGAATTGCTTATGCATCCAGTACCCAGTTTTACAGATGCCAAGTGCTAATGTGGGGATCCATGTGTTTATAGCTATGAACACAACAACGCACTGCCCTCACGAAACTTATTTTGTAGCAAGAGAAGAACAGGTATTTCTGTAATATGAAAAAGGCTACTGTCTGTCGGAAAAAGACAAAGTAGAATGAAATGAAGGGGGTGGAGTAGGCAGCGGGATTCGTAGAGGTACACAGCTCAAGGTGGAGTTGAGATGAGGAGTTCAAAACAAGAGGGTCAGGGCTGGCGAGACAGAAAAGAGAGCTGCAGAGCTGAAGCCGGAAGAGTGGCAGGGAGGGTTGGGACTAGTGCCTCAGGGACCAGGGCAAGGCTTGGGCTTTGGGCTGAACAAAGTGGAGGCCTGCTGAAGGGCTTCACGGAGAAAAGCGATGTGACCCGGCTTGTGTCACGCAAAGACCACTCACACTGAACGCCTGCCTGCTATGGTTTCTAAGTAACCAGCAACTTGGCGAATCTTTCCTTCCTTTTGGGAAATCTGATTTTCCAGTTGTACAGGCATCAAGGAAGACTGGGAAGCATTGCATCAAATGAGCAATTAAAGTTTAGGGTGTGGGTAAGCGGCGTGAGTGCACGCTGTGGGTTTCAGGCTTTCCCTCCGGCAGCTCTGCGTCACGCCTGCCACCTTGCTCCCTGAGCCTCACGGGGACAGGTTGCTCACTGCAGTTGTGCGACTGTACGCCCGGCCCCGGCCCAGCTATAGTTTAAGCTTTACATTTAGTGCCTGACAGCACAGTGAGTGGTAAGGACTGCCATCTTCATTTTGCAGAGGGAGGACGGAAGCCAGATCTAAGTCCCTTATTTCCTTATTGTGCCAGACTGACCACTGTGTGTGGTAGAGTTGATACAGGATTTTTAAACTAGACGTCAGTGAGGATTAAAAAAACATGCTTCAACAAGATGGCACAGGATATGGCATAAGACCACATTAATATTATAATAGTACTTCCAAACTTTATATGATTCTCCGAAGTAACCAGCTTCTATCTTCTTTGAAGCTGTCATATATTAGTTAAATTACTTCTTTCTTGTTTGGTTTGCTGCATAAAATAAAACAAAAATATGGGATGAATGCTAAGTCTCCAAAAGAGACTTATCCTACTTATTTAAGAAATTTAAATTCAATATAGCAATCTGATATGATAATTTGTCACCAAAATCAGTATAAGTGGTTGGTTCCAAGTGTTATAACATTCGTAATTTTGAACAAAAAGCAAAAAATAACAAACTCTGCCTTATCTTCTAGTTTGCTTGAGAATACCCCAGATAGTCTACCCCTGCATACATTTGTATACTCTTGTTCTCCTTCACATGATGGTAAAATGTGTAGTTTATTCCCTAAATGGGCTCTATCCATTTGGAAATTAAAGTAGCAATTTAAATATTCAAATTCTGGCTTATTCAAAGGCAGTCTTAGCCAAGGGATGACTGATACTTTTTCTATAACCATTCAAAGGTGAAATAATATGGGTCTTTTTCCTGCATCTGGAAGTTTATCTTATTATACACTGCCTTAGGTATAGTTTATTTTAAACAAAGTTCAAACAGACATATCAGAACAAATTATTTCAATGTTAGATTATAAAAAATTGGTAAACATATCATTATTTGCTATAAAAAGGTGCATATCTGAATAGGGCACCTGGGGCTGAGGCGAACTCAGGCACATAGTCACTCAGCAGGGGTGGGACACCCTATTCCAGGCCAGGTTTACCAGATGGTCCAGGTTCCCCTCAGTTGCAAGAACCAAAGAATCCAGAAATTAAGAAGTATGCATGTGTGTAACTGTATCCAGTTGTAATAACCTTTTTTCTTATTGATCATTTTATAACAACTACAGCAAAAAGGCAAAGCAAAACATACAAAACAAAATTTGCTTAAAAATGGCATCAATCTGTAATACTTTGAAAAATCTACCTCTATATT
The DNA here is from genome assembly GCF_000276665.1 of Chinchilla lanigera. Lineage (NCBI taxonomy): Eukaryota > Metazoa > Chordata > Mammalia > Rodentia > Chinchillidae > Chinchilla > Chinchilla lanigera. Next base: position 17,998,307 of record NW_004955448.1, read on the forward strand.
TTCATTTATTAAAGAATTAAATCAGAAGATAAAAATAATTCCCTAGCACTTTTCCTCTCAGAGGAAAACAGCCTAAGAGAAATAATTAGCAATTTTCAGTACTTCTGTAGAAAAATGTTTACCCCTTCAGGAAAGTTTCTCTATTTTCTAGGCTAAATAACTTAATTTCCTCTTCTAGCACATGAAGTTTAACTGGGAATATTAGTGGCCTCTTTCCATTTAATAATATTTCTGCATAAAAGTTTAAGAGGAAGTTTCCTGAGTAAGTTTGTCTGGTGGGTTCTCTTTGGCATGAGCAAACTGTAGACTTGTTCAAGAAAGGGTTAACTCGGGGGTTCATAGCATGACCTTTTCCCAGGCACTCCTCCCCCTGCACTTGATGAAAATACGCTCGTGTGAAGTGAATGCTGAAACTGAATCTGCTGAACACGCTCAGCATTTGGTACCAGTTTTGTACTGTGACATTCAAACTTCTGCCATGGCCATTGCAATGTAAATAGGAAATTCTAAATGTGATTTGAATTGCCCTTCGGGGAGTTTTACAATGAAAGACGGTCCATTTCCAAGGTAGCCGATAGTCAGCACGGAGAGCCTCAGCGGTCGGACTGGGGACTGTTCTGCTTCAGAGCGAGTTGACAGGGAACTCTGCACGCCTTCACCTGGACCGAGGGAATTTGGCAGTTGACATAACCATATATAGTTTTGAAATATTTTCTCTTGCTGGCCACGTTCAGCCCACGAACATAACCACTTTCATTACTCACAGGGTGATTCTGTTCTGAGGGGACAGCTGCCTGCATAGATCCTAGTTCGGAGATCAGCATAAGCAACGACTGTTTTTTAATTAGCAACAATCTTTTGCAATTATTAGAAGTCAGAACTTCACGTCACCGAAGCATTTTTGTGCCAGCAAACGTACCCTGTTATCAAACAGATGTGCTCAGTCTTTTCCCATGAAAACCAACCAAATAGGCGGGTACTGGTGTACACAGAAAATGCAACATGAAATCAGAACTTGTCAAGATGTTCCCAGAATCTTTAAGGAAACTTGTACGCATTTTGTGATGTTACTTGGTATACACTGCAGTCGATTCTGTTTGTGTACAGATGTAGGTGTTGAGACCGGCAGAAGGTGGAATTAAGTAGATCTGGATGGCAATCTGACATTGTCCACTAGAGGGCGATGGTTCCCACATTTCTTGTGAGTGGACCAAGCCTCAAAAGGACACAAAAACCAAAAACATCCAATAAACGCTATCATCCCTCAAGCCGTTTGCTTGGTGTGTCTCACATGTATATCACAGACATGTGGTAATAAGAATACATTTTTAAATTGCTGCCAAAATGCGAAGCGTGAGAAGGACATTCTCTGTGGGTTTTCTCTGCAGCCCTTCACGCGAAAGGGCCGCGGCCTTGCACGGCTAAGCCTGGCGCATCCTGCACAAGTGCGGCTGGACCACACGCTTATGCACGTTTTGCTTGTGTCTGCGTTAAGCTACGCGCTGCAGGCATTTTCAGCGGTCTACACACATCTGCCACTTTTCCCATCGAGTTATAAAGTATATTATTTACTGTCTCTAAAATGATTTCTTTCGTAAACCCCCACAAATGACGCTTAGATCATTTTCAGTATTTTGCTATTTAAAACAATGCCGCAGCGAAGAATCGTTTCTTTAGACTTTTCTCTGTAAGTTAAAATCCCCAGATGCGTAATTGCCAGACTTGTTTGTTTAAAAACATAATCACCGTTGCAAATTGTTTGTCCCGCAACGAAAAAGATGCCGCTGACTTGCACGCACGGCGGCTGTGTGCGGGACTGTGCTCTGGGACGCCCTGCGAGTCAAACCTTGTAACCAGTCCTGATCTATTAAGAAATAGTATGGGGGCTGGGGATTTAGCTCAGCGGCAAAAGCGCCTGCCTGGCAAGTGCAAGGTTGTGAGTTCGGTTCCCGGTACCGGAGAAAAACCAAAAAAAAAAAAAAAAAAAAAAAAAAAGAAAGAAATAGTATGGTAGCAGTTTTTACAACTGCTGGCGTTATAACTGACTTCCACTAATGAATTAACGAATCAATTTAATATTTTTAAGTTTGTAGACATTTGCTCTACAGCACAGACACCGAAAAGACGTTTGGCAAACTGACCTAGCTTCCATGCACTAGCAATGATAAAACAGCTCTATATCTAAACAAGCACCACTTTCTCCCATACTTCCATACATTTAAAAAACGTTTGATTATTATGAAAGCTCCGCTAAATAAACGAGGCAGACACTGCTATTTCTATCACACAGATGAGACCAAATCCTTGGACAGTGTTATTTTTCTTTCATTGCTATTATAATCTGATGACAACTTTTCAAATTTTAGGACAGTAGTTTCTAATCTGAATTTTACTTAGCCTTGTAAGCCTGGTCCTCCCTTTCTTTTGAGAGATTATCACAATTTTCCTATTTTTTTCTCTCCATTCTGAACTCTAGCACCTAGGCTTTCCTCTCAGATTTTAGCAAAAAACAAAATGTCTAGAAATGAAACGTCGAGTATTTTTCCCATTTTTATTAGTAGATTAAATATACACTCAAAGTAGCAGGTTGAAAATAATTACAGTGAAAGCTGGCTACTTCTTTTGTTCATTCTTCTTTGAGGGAAAACCGATTCCTTTTTGTGTGTGATAGGCACATATTTCCTGAATGCCCGAAAAGTGCCCCACCAAAGGGCAACCTCACCTTAAAAACTGGCCAAACAGACAAGCCTTGCCCGGCTGCTGCGCCAGCTCTCCGGGCTGAGCTCGCCTCCTTCCTCCCACCCATCTAGCTATGTTTAGCTTTGTCTAGCACCTTCCCCGGGGAGGAAGATGTTCTGAACTTCTGTTGGTTGAACTCACAAGGTACAGTGAGTGCATATAATACAGGTAGTTCAGACACAAAAGACAGCGTCCCTCCCGGGGTGCTTGGGGAGCGATGCGCAGACGCGTTTTCAAGCTCGGAATAGTTCATAGGTGCTTTCTATGCTAACAGTGCCCCCTCCAGCCTGAGGTAAGAACGAAACTCAGAGCAGTAAGGAACAGTTAGGGTTAGCAAAGCATCACTGTTTCTTCAATAGAATGATTTATTTATTTTTCTGTGGCCATATTCTTGTTTTATTTTGCGGTAGACCATACATCAAGCTTTAGAAAGAAACTTTAAAATGTTTTAAATATATTCCAGTAGTTTTTCGGGTATGGCGATTTTGTCCTTCTCTGGCTGGTGCTCCCTGGGGAAACAAGCCCCTCCTCCCCGTCCCCCTCCCCAAAAAGAAATAATCAGTGAGATTTAGGTGATTCAACACTTACTTATTCTGTAAGTTTCATTTTTAATTATCGACTAATGCATTTGAAGTACAGAGGTGAAATGAGGCAGGATTGTTATTAGCTACCTTTTTCTGAACTTTAAAAAATATGGCGTTGCCAGAAAAGGAAAATACATATGCAGGGAAAACAAATTAGGTTTGTATATAGATACGGTTTTTGTTTGTGGGAAATGAGTTATGTGTACGGAATGAATTCCTGAGCATGAGTGCTGTTGTAAAAAAATAATAACTTAATAAAAATGTGTTTATACAAATCAGAAAGGAAGGCGATTTGTGTAGATAAATTTGAATTTATTCCTGCCTTGTGCTGTAACTTTCTGTGCTGAAAAATGTGGTTTTGGACTATAAAGTTCCAGCTGTGCAGTAATTTCTTATCAGTTGTATAAAATGACCTTTAGGCTGAATATTTAAAAATTGTTATATGTTTTCCATAGCAGATATGGTGCATAAAATTCTCTGTGTTTCCTGTTGGAGAGGTAACGAATACTTTCACAAATGCTTTTAAACATGACTAAAAAATATAAAAAATTTCCTAGTGGTTAGAAAGTTTATGTCCAGAAGCCCAGAAACAAAGTCCATTCGCTCACCAGACTCTGTAGCAGTACCCAGAACCAGCGGGGCAGGGCAGGGAGAGACAAGCTGATTTGTTAATCTTTATGTTCATTTTGATCACAGGGGTTTTTGAGGGTTGTATTGTCAGTCAAATGTAGGGCATAGTCAGTCTGTGTCAGGCAGCTTGTGACGTCTCCCAGGCTGGGCTACATTTCAAGAGGACACTGCAGTAGATAGAGCCATTTTTCTTCGTGTCTTCTCTGCGTACAGAGATGTTACATGCAAGGTTTTCAAGTGCTCACGACTTCTTTTTTTAGTCCAGTAGATTTCTGTGGTTTTAAATGAATCAAATTCTGGTCGATGAACACTCTCAAACGGAAAGTTTATTACAACTCCATTCTGCGGTCAGCTTGTGAAAGTCTCTACTTTAAAAACCGTTATCTTCGTTCTGATATATAAAGGGGCTGTATGTTTCCAGTCTTTGAAGGTGATAGACTTTTATCTCCATAACGTACTGCAGTTGATCACCTGAATAATTTTAAAGGAAAAAAAAAATCAGGCTAGTTAGGAGAAATAAAACAGCCACCTGAGTAATTGACTTGTTTCATATCTCTGCCGGTACTTTTGAAAAAAATTTGACAGCAGGCTCCTAAAGTCCCAGTAAGAGGTGCGCCAGTGCATTAGCACCCTTAGGCGCATCTGTGCTCTCCTCGGACCCTGGGGTGACACAGGTGCCCGTAACACGCTCAGGTGCATGTGAGTGTTACTTTCCATCGAGCTGCACGCTGCAGAGGCACACACAGATGTTCGTACGTTTCTAAACAGCTTGTGCCAAGGCTGAAGCCTTTGGATTTCACAAGAGCTTACACTCGGGCAAAATATTAAGAAATGTCTGCGGTGTTTCTGGGATGTCTCATCTTTTGTTGGAAACATTGGATTGAAAAGCACTCTCAGAAGAACCCTCTCAAAGGCTTACTTGCTATTTGTGTGTAAAAGTGATTTTTTTCTAAAATAAATGTCAAACAGTTTTATTTGCCAGTCCAGTACTTTTATGGAGACACCAAGGCAATAACTGTCTCATGTTCTAGGCTGGTAACACAGTTCTTACCCCTCCCATATCTGAAAGCAGAAAAATAAATAATGAATATAACCTAAATATGAAGATCAGTGTTATCCACTATCAATATTAAACAATTTCAACTTTTAATTTTGACTTTGTTTCCTTTTAAGAGCTGGATTTTCTGAGCTTTGTTTAAAAATCCTAAGTGCATTTTAGTTTCTACCTCTATTTTCTAGTTAAAACTCAGTGGGAAAACAAAGCTGGTATTACATAGCAAGAATAATAATGACCCATTATTATCTCAACTTCCAAGTCTTTCTTCTCCTCAGTTTTGGATCCATCCACATCGCTTCAGTTCATTTCAAGCAGCATTTAATAAAATTGCAGTACCTCGTGACATGATGAGTTCTAACGCACTCGTAAAATTCCTCTTCCATGATTGTGTTTGGCCTGGCTTTAGCCCTCCTCCAACCAACCTCACTACGCCTCCTTCATTTGCCAAATTATTGTCTTTTCTGGCAAAAAAATCTCTTTCCTTTTCTCCCTTTTAGCAGCCTTTTACTCTTGCTCTCTTGCTCTAAATTTTGCAAGTAAACCTATTAAGAGAATATAATTCACTAATTGGATTTGGTTGCAGTAAGGAAATCAAGACACATTATTCAAGTCACTGGATTGGTCTCCATTTTCTGTTTCCTTCATAATCTTAGAAGAACTTTGTTGCCCATAACTGCTCCATGTGTAAGCTCTCAAAATGAAGCTATTATTCATCAGACTATCTGAATCCATAGCAAACTTTGTCTCTCCATATTTTATTAAACTTAATTAAGTAATGGGGTCTTTTGTCATTAGGCTAGGCTTCATCTTCCAAGGAAAATCCACTACACTTTACATTTCCTAAGATGACAAGCATTCATCTCTTGGTGGTGTTGAAGGTAAGTTGATTTATATCTTGTTCTAGTTAAGATGCCCTGGCCTTCAAGCACGTTTGGACTAGGAGTTAGAGGCTAAGGTCAAGTTAACAGTGGTAATCCATCTCTCTGTTTGCAACAAAATGAATCACCATTTGGATTTTAAGACTGGTAAGCTCTGATTTGGCTGCTTTGCTCAAAGATTGTCAGCAAAATGTATGAAAGTGGCCCATGTCTAAACCTCTAGTTGTAAATGTCAAGGAGTCTTAACAGGGCCACCAATATAGTCGTGAATAATTGGTAAGAGGGGGTGTGATTAAGAAGCACTCATTCTGTGTCTGATTTAGACTGGATTGATTTGATCTCGGCTTAATAATATTAAAAGCTCCTCCAGTCATCCCAGGGCACAAATGGAAATGCTTTCAAATTATCAAGAAAGAATGTGACTTATTCAGGACAATATGGAAGGACAAGTGGTAAACGAAGTACTTCCTTCCAACCCTTTACTTTGGACCAAGTAAACTGCTACTAGGGAAGGGGCGAGCTTCACTGAGGGCTGTAATATTTTATTAGGAATTGAACTGGAGTTTGTTTTGGAGAGTTGGCAGTTAAAGTAGCTGAATTTAAGATGAGCAATTCATAAAAGTTAGAAGCCTGTTTTCTTCAAGCACTTTGTCCTTAAGAAATTCAACAAAGTAATGACTGAAATAAAGAAACTCCTGAGATACGGTAAACTTGGAGCTTTTTGCAAATATCCTTGGTATCTGCCACACAGTAAGCATTGAGCTAACACTCAGCAATTGAACATATGTGTCTAAACGGAGGTTTGTGTGTGAAATTTATATTAGTGTTTCAAACATAAGTGTTAAGGGCATTTGTTTTCACAAGCCATAACATAAAGAGCAATAATTTCATAATCTGAGCTGACAAGAATCCTCCTACAACTATTTGATTTTAATGCATCATGCAAAGTAACAATTTCTGTTCTTGTTTTTCCACTTGTGTTACCTTTTTACAGTGAAAAGGGAAAAAAGTTAAGAGTGGCTAAACACACATGCATTTCTGAGGGTCGGTATTAGAGCTGGTCACCGATGCAGAAGCTTTCTTAGTGTATTAGAATATCATTTCTTAATGTTCACTGACCTCAATGTTGATAGAAAGAACTATTTTCATTAAGGATTTATTTTACTTGGATTGTAGGATTTTGATCAAAATGCAAGGTTCTCTTCCAGTCGCAAAGGCAAAAAAAGGAGAAACAATTACCATTAGTCATGGTGCTTTCACTTCTGAATTATATCAGTGTTATCTTGTGTGTCCATCTGAGGGTGTAGCTGAGTAGAAGCACACACCTTACAGCGCTGTAGATTCAAGGGCTTCCTGTGTGCCTGTAAGCAGCCCTCTACCCAATCTAGTCGCCCTGTGATGTATCATGTGTTCTGTGAGTTTGCAGTGGATATTATTGACAACATTATTATTCTTTCAAAGCAGCACTCTTGCCTCAGATACAATGGGTGTGATCAGCAGCTCAGAACAGAGCCAAAGGAGTCCTTTTATTTTTCCTGCCCCTTAAGTTCTATAGATCTGAAGGAAAGAAGTTATTGGTGATACAGCATCTCAAACTTATTTTTTTTTCGTAGAGGAACAGAAAATCATCGGATTTAATCTAATTTAGCAGTTACTATGATTTTGAATATAGCAAAGCCAACTTATTGTATACTCATACTGAGATAAAGTGTAAGAGGTTCCCTTATTAGAAATGCCTTCCTGATCATTTTCAAATAAGAATTATTTGTAATTTAAAACTAACGGAGCTATAGAAATGACAACATCCAGTGTAGGCCTTAGGGAGGAGGAAGCTCTCCCAAGTTAGCAGGCAAGGACCAGCAACCCCAATGCCCTCAGTCCAGATCCCCTCGCTCTATATTGACTCTGTAGAACGAGGTTAGGAGCGGAACTGCAGATCCTTCTGAAAGGACCCGCAAACCAATATGGTACGTTCACATTCCCCCAGTAGCACAGTTACCTCGGGGAAGCAGTGCAGTATCGTCATTTAAACAGAGAATGGTTCTGAGCACATGGCCTGATGAAGACTTTCTTCTGTAAAATGCAAATAATAATGGTTGTTCCCTCGGGAGCTGACTTGTTGATCAAATGAGATAACGCAGACAGAGGGTTCAGGGCAGTGTGTAAGCAGGTGTGTGCCCCTTTCCTCACGTCTCTGTGGAATTTAGTCTGTGTACCTGATATCTGAATGATTTTCCCTCCTGGTTTTGCTCTTGCTCCCTTCCTTCAGCCCCCTCCCCCCTCTCGGAGTCCCTCCATCTTGAGCACCCCTGAAGACTAGACCCCTAACTGCAGATGCTTTAACCGGGTTACTTGTTTTTATCTTCTATTGCCAACCAAAAACAAACACAGAAATTTAAAAATAGGTGGGGCCAAATGAAGCCTTGATTTTCTCAATGGATGGGTCTGCTGTGGATATTAATGTCATCTGTCTGCAATGTATTAAAATGTCACTTCTGTGCTGGCACAGTGGCACAGCACCTGCCTGGTAAGCACAAGGTCCTGAGTTCAATTCCCAGCACCAAAAAAAGTTACTTTCTAAGGTTTAGCTCATTGCTTGGCTTTTGCCTGGAGCACCAGTGAGGAAGAACGTTGTTGTTGGTATTTATTAGTGTTACACATCTGGAGAGTGGTGACCACCAGGTTCCCCAAAAGGGGAGGCAACTGTGCCCTAGGGCAGTGCCGCAGCAACCCGGCACAGGGTGTCCTTTGTGAAAAGGAGTACTCCCTCTTTGAATTCAGCAAGGAAACACTCTGAATATCGCCTCGGGGAGTGCCCTACTGGCCGTGTGCTCAAGAGCAAGTGTAAAGAATTAAGCAAGAAAACCCTGCTTTTGGCCTTAGGAAGCCGCCTCTGTTCCCATCCACATGCCCACGCTGTGTCCTGCTCCTGAGCCCGCAGAGCAGAGGCGTTCCAAGGCCCTCTCAGCGCCTTTGCCGCTCCTGTGCTATCTGCACTCCCTGCTCCAGCTGCTTGGGTGAGCTCATGAGGTCTGCCATCAGAAACGTACAAATGTCCTGGTTTATATTGCCTACTTGCTGTCACATTCTGGAGCTAATTTTGAAACATCTTTTGAATGTATTTGTAGGTAGGATCTTAGGTGATTTTCAAAAAGAGAATCTATATAACAAAAACAAATGATAAAAACACATAGCGGGATAAATACAATTGGTCATTCAGTCTCACAAAGATCTTTTGTACAGCACCTGGTTTCCTGCCTTGTCCAGAGGTGCAGTCAAGCTCTGAGTGTCCCTTGCTCGGACCCTACGAGATCCCCCAGCTGGCACTCTGGCTTCCAGTCCAATATCCATACTATCTTAGGGCGAAAATTAAACCATCAACACAATATAAAAACTGTTACCTTTTCAGGGGCAGTTTGACTTTCCAGCATCAAAACTGTCCTGAAATTCTCTCCTCAGACCATAAAAATGTGCTTTCAATGAAAGACTTTATTCATTCACATTATCTCTTCTGACGGGCGCATTTCCATTCACTCTTTCATCCCCAGCCCTAGTGCTACCTTTTAAGAACACCTCAGTTCCCCCCGGTGGAGTTCATGTCTTCTAGATGAGCTAGCCCTGTTTATACATCTCTGCTACTATTACTCGTCATTCTTCTGCAACAGTTTTTCATATATCTTTATAATGAGTCTGTTCAATAGTAACTGAAAACAGACACAAGGCACATTTAATTTTGTACCATCACTTAGGGCACAGGGCCCTAAGTGAATATTAGTAAATATTGGATAATTGTTTTTAAAATGATCAAATACATCGTAAAATGGTATAGTATGTTGTGATTCAGTGCTCTGTCTCTGTAAGATCAGTCTTTCATACAGTTATGTGTATGACTAGAGAAATTATGATGTGTAGGACTAGAGAAATTACCTTCTTTCCCTGCTATCCCTAGGCATCTACTGAGTGTTCTAGGTTCTGTGTGAGGTTTCAGACATTGAGAGGAAGAAAAACATTGCCTCTTTCCTATAAATGTTCTCCATTTTAATATGAAGAAAAAGAGGAAAGTAATAATATAGTTGGGTGTCACTGACCCATAGCACATTCAAAAGCTATTGGTAAATCCTCCTAAAGGTGTGTCAGTTGTTCCTGGAGAATGACAGTCAGTGCAGAGAATTAAAAAGCCACTGGCCTGAATGTTTAAAACTCTACATCTTTCTAATTTTTGATCTACTACCAACTGTCTCTGATCTAAATTCAGTGACTCAGTCTTTCAAATATCTTTAAATTAAAGGTGCTAGGTTAGACTCTAGATCAATTATTCTAAAACAGGAGTTTATATTAGTTTTTATATCTTACATATATACAAATATATTTTATAGTTATATATAGAATTTATAATTATATATTACAGTTTTTGTGATGTGTAATAATCTCTGTATAACTTATATACATTATATACATCTATAGGCATATGATATACTACCACGCATACATGTTTTCCACACAATGGTCCCTGAATTAGAATCTCCAGCGTGAGTCCAGCGCAGGTGTTTTAGCAAAAGTTTCAACAATAATTCTGAGGAACTCTGACCTGAGTTACATTGCCCATGATTTCATGATCATACCACAGAAGTATGATGACTGTATCATAGAATCGGAGGTGTCTGGACCTCTACGGTGCGGGTCTATGATGTATTTCGGCAACCCCCACGCTGAAGGAGCCATGGAAACTCCCAGCCCACAGGAGTCTTTCTCCTTTAATCGGCCTTGAGAACCAAAAACATTGTTTCAAGAAACAATCAGATCAGTAGCTGACATCATAGGTCTTCCTGAAAGAGAGGAAAGAGATGCAGAGCAAAGATAAGACAAAAAATGACTAAACGCTAGAGACCTCGTGGCAGTCGTAGCCCCGACCCACGCAGTCTGCAGCTCCTTGAACTTTGTGCAGGACCCAGTCATTATGATGCCCGACTCCCGTGTGTTTATTCTCTGGAGGAGGCACAAAGGCCCCGGTGAGCTCATGCATCAAGCCATGAAAAATGAACAATTAAAACAATGAAGTTGTCAGTTCTTTTACCAGATTGCAAATAAATAACCTTCCTGTCAGGCTGGCCGTCCTGCTGGATCATTAGTTCACTACAAAGGCATTCTGAGGAAGGAGGGTGACAGCTGATCTATCACTCCAGTGGGTCCAGGCTTTTTGATAAAGACCTGAGAAAAAGATGCTGCCATAGACCAGGACAGGTCAGTCACTTTGCTTTGTGGAAAGCAAAGTACTAGATAAAATTTAAATACACCTCTGCCAACTAGGAGACCTGGGGTCTTTAAAAACTCAACTGGTGGGGTGGATACTTCCTTTAACAGCCCTGAACACTTTTCTTTCGGCTGCAGCTCGTTTAGCTTGTAGGGACACTGGGCCAGTGTAGATGGCCCTGGAGTCGTAACTAGCACCAAGAAGGGAGTGAGTCTTGGGGCCATACAGTAACCTTGCCAGGCTGCACAGGGTCGTCCTAAAACTTACTGTAGGCCACGCCAAATGTAAGAGTCATGAGTAAACAAAGTCACACGCTTGCATCTTACCGTGCAGGTATAGGTACGTTTTGTACATACCATCTTATAAAATGTTTGGCAGCCAGAAATACCGTTCAAAGGCAATAGTTACATAAACCAGTAGATTAAATAATTAAGGATAAATTATATTTTGTAGTTGATATACCTTTTTTCATCAAATTTTATGGAAAAAAATAAGAATTTCCTTTCAGGAGTCTCTTGAGAAAAGATACTTGTATTTTCCAAACACAAAGTGCTATCGAGCCGTTATGGTTTCTGCCCAGCTGTTCCCCGAAGCCTCGCGCACGCAAAGGCAGGGCTTCGCGAGGGAGGCGGGTTATGGGGCTCACAGACTACTTGCCCCTAGAAAGCGGGTCTCGTCAGCAGGGGTGGCAACGTGGGTGTGGCCCAAGGCTCCCTCAGTGGCCAGCTGCTCCCTTTGCCTCTTCTCTTCCTTTACCTCCCTCTGCTTCGCTGTTGCCACGCCCTGAGCAGCTTCCCCCTGCCGCGCCCCTGTGTCTTCTGTCCTGCCCCGTGCCAGCTATGGCCCGGAATGTGAGTCTTTACAAGTCTCTCATCGCTTCAGTTGGGAGCGTCCGGTGTGGTGTGTCACTGAGGAAGAAAGTGACTGAAACAGGACCCCGTGGCGTAGCTTAGGTGGGTGCAGAGTTTGCGAAGTTGTCAGGATGACCAATTTGTCTATTAACTGACTTTGTCTCATGTTTATCTTAGCAAAGCTGACTCTTCAATTGAAAAAATTAGTCAATTTCCTGGAATCAACAAATCTAAGTCAGTGTTTTTCTTCAGTGTCTTTTGGGTATTTACGTATATCCAGGGTCTATCTCCATGGTTGAATTGACTAAAGTTCCACTGTAATCAAAAACAGGCACTGCTCATTCATGCTGATATTTCATTCAATTCACTGGTAAAGGGAAAAAATAAAATGAAGCTTTATTAAGGAAAACTAGAACATATTATAGAGAGGGGATCAACAGAGTTTTTATGGTATTTGATTGCCCAGGATGATTTTAAAAGGAAGAGATACTAGTTATTTAGTTCACACAGTGTTGACAAGCTCCCACAGTGACCTGAGTGAATAAAAAACGAACAAGAAAAATTGAAGGTAAAGCTTTTTAGGCTAATTTTTCCACCTAATATGTTCAGCCACAATTTTGTTGCTTGTGTGCCTTTGTGGTCTGTGTCAAGATTACACAATGTTAACAAGCCACACACTATAAGAAACCCTAAGGAAGTGAGAACTCTCAGCACTTATCTGGAGAACATTTTGGTTTTTGTTATTATTGTTTTGTTCTGTCTTCGTTTTTTTCCAATTCTGCCATTTGTTGGTCATGTCATTTGGTCAAGTGATTTGATGTCTGGTTATCCTGTGGTATGTGCAGTCATAGCCGAGGGAAGGAGATTTTAGACAGGAAGAAAACACTCTTCTTCATGAGTATACACACTATAGCCAAGATACTTGTGCTACTAATTTTACTAGTTCATTGAAAGGAGCAGTTAGTGCTTATATTGTTTGATCAATTTTGCATGCCTATATCTGGTAATCTGAGCAACCACTCTGAAGATAACAAAATGCAATATAACAACCACTGTTAACTTCTTATCATCTTGTTTTGAAATTCTGCATGGGGCTGGGGATTTAGCTCAGCGGCACAGCGCCTGCCTGGCAAGCACAAAGTCGTGAGTTCAATCTCCGGTACTGGAAAAAAAGCCACCCGCCCCCCAAAAAAGTCCTTGAAATTCTGCATCATTTTTCTTTTATTCTTTAAAATATATAGTGGAGGACTCTAAAGTTTTTTTTACTAAGGACCATAATTTTATTACATAAAACACTAAGAAAATGAAGCAATTCATATCTAGAAGCTACCCCTAGGATAGCTGTTAGTTTTTCCTTTCTCTGAGTTTATGCAGTTGGACATATTTTATTTTTTTAGCACACAGCTTTTTGTCCTACCTCTGCCTTTACATTTCTCTGGAATCCCAATCTGTTTTCTTCTCTTTTTTTTAAGTCCTAACTTAATCTGAAGACTCTTAAGTCATTCACATTGTGAAATTGTATTTAAACTTCTCTTTTAGATCTATAGTAGAGTCTCTAAGGGATAACTCAGAAGCTACTCGTAAGTTCAAATAGTATCGACAAGGAATACAGATACTGTGTTAAGCTGAATAAGAGACCCAAGTATGGCCATGTTCTAATTCCTGGAACCTGTGAGTATGTTACCTCACATAGCAAAAGGGGCTTTGCAGGTGTGATTAAATTTAGCATCTTGAGATGAAGAGATTTTCCTGAATTATCTAGCTGGGTTTAATGTAATCATAATAACAGTTCTTATACAAACATCAGGGAATAAAGAAGTTATGCTGTTGGCTGTTGACAGTGGAAGTGACCAAAAGCCAGGGAAAAAAGGCTTCTAGAAATGGGACGGCTAGGAAATATTCTCTCCTTAGGGCTCCACAAAGAAATTAGCCTGGCAACAGCTTGGTTGGACACATTTGTTCTCGAGAACTGAGATAATAAATTTGTGTTTTAAGCCGCTATTTATAAATGAAATTTTGTTTCAACCGTAAGTTGTAAATACAGAAATGTTCCCACTAACGAGAGCTGGACCGTGATCTAGCAGTCACACACCACTAGCAGTACAGCCCTCAAGAATTATCCCAGTAATTCTCACATATCCCTGTGTCTCCTTCTGAAAATCTGTTCTTTCTGCTACTGTTAATCTCCCTTAATTCCACTACATAGACTCTCTCTGATGTTTTATATCTCAAGTCGGTAATGATGTCCTCAGACAGAACACTTGTGACTAGAACACTATCTCACACGGGCCAGTATGAGCTGAGGCTCCTGGTGTTACTCTTCTCTTAGGGCCCTGCACTTTTATAACATGTTTAACTTAGGCATTTATTTGAATAATTATTTGATTGTGTTTCTCTCCCAATTCTAAGTTTGCTGAATGCAAAATCCTGTGCAGTTTTACTTACTACTGTGAACTTGGCACATCTTGGAATTCAGGAAATATTTCTTGAGTGAGTAAGAGGCTAAAATTCTGCACATCTTGTAAGATGGACTGAAATAGTACATAAAAATACTGTCAGTTCATCAGGAACCAGGAAAGCATTAACTAACAAGAGAATTTGGTTTTCCTTTCTTATCCTCTCGTGCAGAAGATCCAGAGCTTTGAATTTGTATTAACTCCATTTTTTCTAATGTCTTCACCAAAAGCACTATTATTAGTTGGGTGACAATTAATAGATATGTTTTATGATGGTTACATAACTAAGAAATTTTACAGTATTTCTCAGAAATTATTTTGGTTAAACATTTAGATTGCTTTTTCTTGCTTTTGTTGCCATTTTTGCTTTATTGTTTTGCAATACAAGTTGCAAATTCTTTAGTAAGCTTTTAACATCCACTTGAGTACTGACCACACCAGCCCTAAAAGATCAACTTTTCATGAGTAAATTATATCTTCTACAATTTGTTTCCAAGCCAAGTGTGGCAGTGCATGCCTGTAATCATAGCAATTGGGAGGCTGAGGCAGAAGGATCACTGCAAGTTTGAGATCAGCCCAGACTACAAAGTGAGCTCAAGGCCAGCCTGAACTGCATAGGGAGACCCTGTCTCAAAAAGACAAAACAAAAAATACAATTTGTTTTCTCTAGAGTTCAACAGTCACAGCTAAAGACGTCTCTGGATTCCTATGATGGAGGAATGGTTTCTCAAAGCCCAAATAATTTAGAAAATTAACGGGGATGTGGTACGTTTCATTTATGTGTTTCAAAAACTTCTTATTGAGTGGCTTCAATGCTTGTTTTTAAGAAATAATTTTCCTTGCACAGAGCGCACATGTAAAGATGCTCTTTAAAAATCTATGAAATTACCCCCAATAATAATGCTGCTTCCATGTGGTTTGCTGACACGTGGCAGCTTTACTGAACACAGCTGATCCTGTTGCAGAATGTTTTTCGGGAGAACGGGATTGCATTTTGCTGGGGTGCCAGAGTCTCCTGGGTGTTACTCTCTGCACTGTTATTCTTTGTAACAATCTGTGAGATAAATTCTGCTAAACTCCTCATACAGAAGAGACAATGTAAGTCCTCGAAGCTTAAATGCCTTCCTCGGAGCAGAGAGGAAGCTGGTGGAAGTGCAGAACCGCCCAGACCACGGTCCATGCCATTTACCTGGACCTGCTCCTTCCTAGATGCTTTTGTGCCAGTCCAGGTATTTTCCACGTCGCACATACGGGTGTATGTGTTTACAGTCTGTTTTCATTTCCTCCTTTAAATATGTTGTAAAAATAAGAATGTATATGTAATGTTAAAGCTTTTCTTAGGGAAATGGTGCTATTAACTATTTAATATAAATTATATGTGCAGTTACAGAAGATGTTTAGTTCCTAATAGGAAGATGCATTTGACATATCTTGATCATTTTAATGCCATTACCCTTCTCACTTTACCTGCTCCTCCTGGTTCCCTTCCCCAGTTCCAAAGCCTACTTTTAGTTACCTACTATGTCTCCTTCCTTCCTTCCTTCCTTCCTTCCTTCCTTCCTTCCTTCCTTCCTTCCTTCTTTCCTTCCTTCCTTCTTTCCTTCCTTCTTTCCTTCCT
>NW_004955448.1:18014975-18046090 GCF_000276665.1 Chinchilla lanigera
CTTCCTTCCTTCCTTCCTTCCTTCCTTCCTTCCTTCTTTTCTTCCTTCTTTCTTTCCTTCCTTCCTTTCTTCCTTCCTTCTTTTCTTCCTTCTTTCTTTCTTTCCTTCCTTCCTTCTTTTCTTCCTTCTTTCCTTCCTTCTTTCTTTCCTTCCTTCTTTCCTTCCTTCCTTCCTTCTTTTCTTCCTTCCTTCTTTCTTTCCTTCCTTCTTTTCTTCCTTCCTTCCTTCCTTTCTTCTTTTCTTCCTTCTTTCTTTCTTTCCTTCCTTCCTTCTTTCCTTCCTTCCTTCCTTCCTTCCTTCCTTCCTTCCTTCCTGTCCTTCTTTCTTTCATATAAAAGAAAATGTGTACAGATGTAGAACTCATAATAATAAATGTTGGAAGTGGTTCATATGCGCATGGACAGATGAATGGATACAGAAAATGTGGTATATTTACACAATAGTTATTACTCACTTATAAAGAAGGATAGCTTTGAGTCATTTGTAAGAAAATGGATGATTCTTGAGACCATAATGCTAAGTGAAATAACTCAGACTCACAAAGTTAAGTATCTCATGGTTTCTCTTAGATGCGAAGCTCAAAATATAAATAATATAAAGAGTGAAATAAAAAATAAGTAATATGAGACAGGGAAGTAGATTTTGTGGAAATGGGAGTAGGGTTTTGGGGTGAGGGGAGTTGGGAGGGTGAGAAGGGAATAGGAAGTAAAATTTATTGAGATCTAATATGAATGTATACCAGTTCCCCAGGATGTATGTAATCATTATGCATTGCAAACATGTGCTAATAAAAATTTATACAAATTAGATGTGATATTTAGCTTTCTGAATCTGGCTTATTTTGCTTTACATGATGGTTTCCAATTTGATCCATTTTCCTGCAAATGCCATTACTTTATCCTTCTTTAAGTGTAAATAATATTCTAATGTGTGTGTGTGTGTGTGTACCAAATTTTTTTATCTGTTCACTCGTTGCTGGATGTGTAAGCCATTTCCACAGCTTGGTTATTGTGAATTGCACCCCTATAAACGTGAGGATGCATGAATCATTCTTGTTATAATGTACCCAGAAGTGGTATAGGTGGATGAAATGGTACTTCTGTTTTTAGTGTTTTGAGGAGTCTCCTGTATTGATTTCTGTAGTTACAGGCTTTGGTTCTACATAGTTGTACTAAGTTACATTCCCACCACTAATGTGAGAGGTTTGTTTTTCTCTGCATCCTCACCAGCATTCTTTGCTTTCTTGTGGACAGCCCTTCTGACTGAGGTGAGTTGGAACCTCAAAGTACTTTTGATTTGCATTTTCCTTGTGGCATAAGTTGCTGAACACATTTTCATACACCACTTGCACGTCTTGGTTTTAGAAGTATCTGTGCAGTTCATTGGCCCATTTTTCAAGATCCTCTCAATTTCTGTAATGGCTCCCTCGACGCTCTCAAAGGCACATGTCACTTCCCTCATGCCTGCGGTTCCATGCTTCAAGACAGGAAAGGGGAACTTGATGAAAAGCTGTAATGCACCACACAAACTGTTGATTCACACAGCCAATCACATTTCCCGCTGCAGTTAACCTCCTCAGAGTGCACTGTTCTGGGGGCATCTATTTTCTGGAAGACCAAGTTCACTGCTCATGATCTCTGGGGCAAAAGCAGATCTTCCCAAGGATGGGCAGACTTTCTACGACTTTCAGCTCTTCCTTTCTGAAGTATTCGGAAGCTCTGGTGAAGCATATTTTCACAAATGTTTGCTCGTCAGCCTTCATGTCAGACACTTCCCATCACCCTGTGTCTTTCCTGAGGCCCTCGGGAGGTGCGCGAAGCCTTCCTGCGCTTCCTGGTGATGAGCTGGGGAGAAGAAGAAAGAGCAGCACATACATCTGTCCTCGGCTGCTGCTGAAAGGCCGTGATCGACTCCTTTGGTTTGGTCACTTAAAAACCACATCAATAATCTTTTTAGAAAATAAAGCCAGTTGTGTTTTCTGGTGCACCTGGCATCTCCAAGAGAAACGCTGCACTGACAGATATTTGAACAACCAGCGGTCCTTAGAGGAGAGAATATCTAGACCAATGGCAGGGCACATAATAGCTGTTCAGACGCTGAGTCAAATCCCACTTATAACTCCTGTACATGTGCCATCAAGGATTGGAAGAAAAACCTCTTGTGAATTTTTTTTGCTAAATACCCTGCATTTTATCAGTCTTTGTTATTAACATTAAACAAGTAACCAATAGCCTGTAGTTAAAATTTCTAGCACTGCTATCATTTTTATTTTCAAAAAGCAAGATGATGAAATATTTTTAAGAATAGCTAATGTTAAGACAACAGGAGATACAGTGAACAAAACAATTAATAACTTCCCCAACATGAAGTCTTTCAAAGCAGGTCAGTTCTTTGATGTACTCCTAATATCAAAACACTTAGGTAATAAACAAAAAGGTTGATCCAAGAATTATTATTCATTTAGGTCTTCGGGATCTAAGGACCAACAGGTATACTTGTTTTATTGAATTTATTTGAATTGTCATGTAAATACAATTATGAAACTCAACATGTTTATTGCCTGCATTTTATAAGTTGAAAAATACACAGAAAGATTTTTTATTTTGCAAAAAAAAAAGAAAAGAAAAGAAAAGAAAAAGCACCCTGATGTTATTTGGGAGGAAAATGTTCACTGCTCATTCTATGAAAAGCAATAAGGGAACCAGGTAGATTGGCCAACAAGTGACACAAATATAATACATGTTAATGTGCATACAGAAACTACCTTGAGAGCTTCAATAGGCTGCACCAGTAAAACAATATCTTTATCTGAATGTGTGGTCCCTCATGAATTATACTATTATTTTAGTTGATTTTACCTGACATCACCCTATGATTTTTTTTCAGTGACAAGAAAATTGCAACTGGCCCTTGACAGTCGGTCACAAATTGAGTGAACAAAACAAAATCAACAACAAAGTAATCCCCAAGTAAATTTAATGAAACCTAAATCCCAGAGGGCAGCACACTTCTGTAGGCAATGGTCTTATTTGATAAATTTTTTCCTGCATTCACTTTTAGAGCCATAGTTACACAGAAAAATTTAATTCGTTGGGTTTACGTTTCCTCTTCCCCTCAGTTTGTCCACCGGGCACATACAGGAAGGACTGTAACCAGGTACGTCAGTGTTAAGTCAAGAGTGAGGAGTGTCAGCCAGTCACAGGGAGACACACCTGTCTGCCTGGCCACTACAGAAACCACTGTCAGCTCTGTAAGTGTCTGTGCTTATTTTTAATTTACCGAGAAAACACCAATAGGGTGGGTCACTGCTCAGATTGGCAGAGTGCTAAAGGGCAAAAGTTAATTCAACTACTGATTCATAGAAAATACTGTGAGATTATTTTTTACGTGAGTACTTGAAATCATCTATTTACTTGTGTAAATTATTCTTCTATTTGTATTTTCTATTCAAAATATCCCCAAATTCTTCACAAATATCAAATAAGAAAGAAAGAAAAAGAAAATATAAATTTATTATTATAAAGTGACATAGAGCAAATGTCAACAGATTTAAAGTGATTCATACAGTAAGTCCTAGGACCTGCTTAGGGACAATCAAATTAAACGAATCGTTATTTTGGAACGAAAAGGATGATTTGCTTGCATGACAAAATGCCAGTTGGCTCTTTGTTATGCAATAAAAAGAGCAATCCCTAGACCAAACACCTTATGTTGATTTGTTAGGACATTTTAACATGGAGAATGGAAAAGGAAAAAGTCCCACAGAGCATGTTAAAATGCTCAGTCAGCTACTTAATTTTTAAGCTTGTAATTATTTATAATGTACTTTTTATAGGTTCAAGCATAAAAAGATTTGGCTTCAGTTTCACCTTTCCCCCAACTTGGCCACAGCTACTCTATTTTTTCCCTAGTTCTACTTATAGTAGTTCCTTTCCCTTTCCTTTCCTAGTTCTACAGTGATATGGATGATTTGAGGATTTATGTTCCCCAAGTATCATGTAAGCAGAGACTTATGCTTAAGCTGTTTAATTTTCTACAAGCCACAGAATATATTTTTAATATTATTTTTCTTAATTTAAAGATGACAGGCTGAATTATAAACATGCTCAAAAATAGTTTCAAATAGAATATTTCTGGAGACCCACAGCTACTACAGTTCTTCAAACTTAAATTGAGAAACTAAAAAATAAAATTAATCAATTTCTGCTTTTGGATCTGGCAAATTCCAAGTGTGTTTGTAGTAGATGAAAGGAAGATATTTCCTCTACTTATTTCAGAAAAGCTTCTTCGGTCTCAAGGATGTAACCCTAGCGGGACGTTGTGCATCTACCTAGAACTGGGCCGTGCTCTCATTTCGAAGGCAGCTGCTTTGGTGTAGAGCAGGGTGGCTCCACCTTGTAAACGTGAGGCTGGCCGGGTCAGGGCTGAGTGGCTCCCGATGAGACACGCTGGCCCAGCTCCATGCAGCACGTGGTTGGCTGTGGCTGCAAAGGGCTCCTTGGCAGCACCCGCTGTAATTACAGGACTGTGAGAAAAAGATTCAAGAAAATACCCATAAAAGGTAGAGCTGGCGCAAAAGCAAAAGTTTCGGCAGCCAAGAACAACTGGGCTTTCATGTTCTCAAGTTCAGAGTAGAGAATAAAAGTTTTCTCTCTGCGGGGTCAGAGGAAGCAGACAAACTTGCAGGAAGCAGCTCACCACTTTTTCATAATTTAGGGCAAAGGCAGGTCGGTCCCAGCACGCAGGAAACATGTAAAAGAAAAAGAATAACTGCCCAGGAGATGTAAACTCATCATGCTACGTATTTTATGACCAATGACGAGTGTTAAAGTATTGCAACCTGGAAACCTTTTATTCCTCCAGCATACAACACATGCTATTAATAGTCACCCTCTTCAAGAGACGTTCAGGCATTTGAGTCCCTACAACCAATAAACCAGTCGGTTCTGTGGAAAGTATTCATAAAAACACCCCGCACTTGCTATAGACTGCTTTGAGCAGTGGGCCCTAGAGTAGTTTACCGGGGCCCAGGGGAAGATAATGAAGATGTTCATAAAGGCCAGGCCTTGATGCTAATGTTCTTAGTAATACACATTCAGCAAGACTAAGTCTTAGTATTTCTAAGAATAAGCAACTGTAACAATGGCTCTGTATGTGTGAGTGACCTAGTCAAATATAAAGAAGACCGGCTCTGGAAAACAGAGTTGTACTGGTATTTTCTTGGGAACTACGTGTCTCATAGTAGAGTGAGCCTTATTTTTTCTACATTTCTAATGAAACTACCAAATGCCATTCACCTCATCACATTGTACAATAACAGAGATGCTTGCCATTTAACTTTTAATATTTAAACAAATCAGAAGGGTAAATTCCTATCCAAGTGTCTTCGTGGAACCAAGGAGCAAAAAGAGAAGATTGTGCAAGAAGGGGGAAAAACAGTCACTTCGTAATGGAAAATAATTAAATACCCCTTGCCAGGGAGACAGCATTTCCAGGGAGAAATAAAAGTAAAAGATGGAGCAAAAGCCAAGTAATGATCACAGTGGAGTGCTAGGAAACGAGGGAGGGGAGCCTGAATTTTACTGCGAGAAGCCAAATAAAATCATTATGTCCTGGTGTGTGCTTCCTTGTTAAACTAAGTGAATGTTTGAGTGAAGGCTGTGCGCATGAATCAGAAGTCAAACTTTCACAGATATAGTATTGAAAGAGAAAGCAGATTTATCTATAAAATAACTTACTTTTGGAAAAAGTAGAGAGCACTTTTATAAACACATACCATACTATCAATACAGATGTAATGAGTTGTTGGATGAAGAGGTGTGTACACATACTGTCGTTTTACAGGTGACATACTAATTAGAAGGTTATTTTCATCAAATTTAGTGCCCTAATTTCAAATGTATAATTAAGTTAAAGGCTAAAAATCAAGTGATTTTGCATGTATCTGCAAATGGAAGAGATAGGGGCAATTCTATCAAATACAAAACCATCATTAAAATAGTTTGCAAAATGCCTGAGGGAAATTATGTTTCCCAAATACCTCAGTTCATGTGCCAATCTTCTTAAAATCTAGACTTTCACATATATAAGTTATGTAAATTTATCAAATACTTATCTCTTTGTTCTTTTCAACTGAGCTGTTTCTTTGATACTTCTAATTTTATCCACTGTATAACATCTTCAATAAGAACATAAGTTTCACTTATAAAGGGTTGTTCTTCTCCTTATTTACACAGAAATCCATGTCATCTTCCAGTTCACAGTAACACAACTGTTAATCATTTAAACTCCTATTGGGAAGCAGCATGCCAGCAATATAAACCAGACCTCATTGATTCTGTCTCTATCCCTTTAGCTTCTTTAGCTTGTTTTCTTCTAATGTGAAGTCACTGAACATTATTTTCAGAATCATACATTATTCTTAACTGGATAAAACTCTCAATTTCCCATCCTATGAGACTGACTGAGCTGGACATACAAGAGGAATTTATATCTTAGTGAATGGAAGAATGGGAGATAGATACTTTTTAAAATTATTAATTTGTGTTAAGGTATATGCTATTAAATTTTTGTGAGGAAGACAAAACTACTTGGCAGGATGCTGTGCACAAAAAGGAGGTCAATAAATATAAAGTGAATTCATCGTCTTTTACAGAGGGTAATAAAGAGCACCATAACTGTAACAAGAATAACTCTTGGGGAGAACAATTTTTTAGTGTTTTGCTTTCCATCTCTATCATGAAGAATTTTATTTTTAGCCCGAGAAAAGGGAGAAAGAGACAGTGATTATTTGAGCCCATCAGGAGAGTATGACTCCATGTGCGAGTTTTGGGGCAGGGCATATGAAGAGATGATTAAAAATTTGAATCTCACTGTAAAACATTCTTTGACCATTTTTTCTCTCTTGCATAGATATCACCAGGCCATATGGCCATAAACATGAAAATTGAAAAATTAACAGAAAATGAGAATCATTTTAACACCCTCTATGCTTGTCATCTTTTGAATTCTAATATTAATTAAATAAACCTAAATAATTCTCCACAGGATAAGGTATAATATTCAAACGTTAACCAGAATAATGAAGCCATCTACATTGGAATGAAACAGCCTTGTTTGGTAAATTCTCTCTTGTTCTGAGCACTCTTTGGAAGTAGATTTGTTAATCCTAACACTGGATGGGTCAGCATCTGCTGCTGATATCTGTGTGTCTGTTATGTGCACATTTTCATATCTTCATATCCTTGAAGCAGTTACATGAATATGGTGGAAAATAACAGCGAGCCCTCACTGGAATGCTGAGTTAGCCATCTGACAAGTGACAGCACCAGGTGTGTTCCTGTTCCTCTGGAGCACGGTGCCCGGAAGGCGTGTATGGTCCATGTTGCCAGAGGACATGTAAGTGTCTGAGTGGTGGCCACTGGGGCATGATGACCGGCACCTGCGACTGCCCTCCTGGCTTCATCAGAGCAGACTTCGGCCAAGGTAACTTACCCTGTACCTGTTATGGAGAGAATATGTTATTCATTCCAGTGTCCAGTTCAGTTAACAGAGTGCTAAAGCTGAGTTTTTAGGGACTAGAGTTGGAGGAATGTTGGTGTAGCTATTTTACTTAATAATTTGTGGCAGTAAGAGCAAACACCAGCTAAATAGATTTTAGGTTGAGGAATACTGACCTCACATTTTAGTCGTGAACTAAAGTCAGTGAAAGTAGCTGAAGAGATACCTTCGGTCATAACCTCTCCTAAACCAGCAGCACTGGGCTGCAGTTAGGGTTAGAAAATGTTCCCCAAAATTAGAGCAGACTGGGGATCCCATGTTCCTCATGTCAAACGTGTTATCTAAAGTTTCACAATTTCACTCATCCTCCACAATTTTCTAGCTAAAAGGTAAACGGTTTTTCTACTCAACAAAAGGCAAATAGTGGGGCTGGGGATTTAGCTCAGCGGCAAAGTGCCTGCCTGGCAAGCGCAAGGTCATGAGTTTGGTTCCCGGTACCGGAGAAAAACCAAAAACCAAAAAACAAAAGGCAAATAGTTTCATCAAACGCAAAGTCCTAATGTATATATCACAAAAAGCTAGTGGAATAAAGTTTCAGGGACAGACGTTTGACAGCCTGTTTAAAAAGCACAGGCTTGGACACTATAGAGCTATTTCTAACACATACATTTTATCAGTTATTCCAGTTTCTGAATATTTTGGTGGTTTTTGCTGATGCCTTGACGTACTCATATTCTGACTCCTTGGCTCTTCTGCTGGTGGTTATGTAGCCAGAAAGAAATCCAAAAGGTGGAGTTCAGGTCAGGGTGCTCTTTCAGGAGGACATTAGAGGCTGTGAGTAGCACACTTGGGGAGAACAGTCTTGGCAGTGTCCCCTTTTGCATTGGAAGTTTCTGATATGGATGTTCACTTTGTGATCATTGAGCTGAAGTTATGTTCTTGTGCTCTGTTCTCTAGTCATACACATTACTATTAAAAGGGTGAAAGCACCATTGACAGAAGACCTTAAATAAAAGATAGAGGAACTACCGGTGCCCTCACTCTGCTTACACACCTCAGTGCATATGGTCAAGTTGTGAAATCTTTTCATCTGAGAGCCTTCCATTTGGAAGAATGGTAGCTAAGTTTATGGTTAGGCAGAGTACTAATTGCCTCTGTGTTGAAGACACCCAAATGCTTGTGTTTCCTAGGCAAATCATTGTTCCATCTGCTTTGTATAAGGGTAATTTTCTGTTTAATTATCCTACCTTAGTACACTGTTGTCCTGAGGATAAAAAATCAAGTAAGAAAGCCTTAAATCTAGGTTGTGGACAATTGACACTCAGTAGAGACACCTTCTGAGACTATCTTTGAGCTACAGCCAGCCATAAACATTTCCTTGGAAAGTCCTTGCTAGCTCCTTTGTGTTTGTTCTTCAGAGAGTCAGTAGGACAAATATCCTCATGCCAAATTATTTTCAAAGGCTGTGTTTTCCTTGAACATTGACAATATTTTGTCTTAGGAAAACTGTGATCTTGTACCACACTTTCCCTGCACTTTGACTGCTAGGTTGGTTAGAAACAAATTTACAGCTCACCTCTTATAAGGTCAGGGAATTATGATATTAATTTCTATTTATATTGTATTCATGTTCTCCATTCACTTGATTCTGAGATAGCCATTTATCTTTATGTGTGGTCTCTATTATGCTAAGCACCTCACCGGAGTTTTAGAATGACAAACAGATGTAAAATAAAAAAATAATTACTAAACACAGATACATACATAAATACTTGAAGATGTTATCATTTTAGATCTTATAGTCAGGTTTATACTCCTGTATAAACTAAGATTCCAGAATGTAAGTTGAAGAGGAAACATGCTCAGGATTATTACAAATATAATGTGTATGCATTATAAGTATATATGCATGGGTGTATACACACACTTGCTGACTCATAAGTATGTAGCAAAACAAGGCTAGATGCATACTGGGAATGGTGTTGTGTTCCTAATTTGTAAAAGATAACATTATTTGTACACTTTGGACAATAGATGTATGTTCCTAATGTCAGCTAAAAGTGTTCAGGGTAAAGCAACTGCATAGAGTCCTTATTTTTGCTTTGTTATTTCAAAATCATCTTTTAGATTGAAGATCAAACTCAAGGCAAGTCATTGAAACCTGTTCAGTTAAGAGATTGGGCCACGTATTTAGTTTTTTAAAAATCGAGATTGGTAAAAGGTTTAATAAGAAAAATCTAGTTTTGTCGTGTTTAGCTTTGTCTTGCTCCTTCCTACAGGTTGTCCCGAAGGTCCTTGTCGGCAGGGCTGTTCACCGGCGCTCCTGTGGTCTGGGACAGTGTGACCCAGTGGCTGGACTGTGTCAGTGTCTCCCTGGCCGAATGGGAGACAGGTGTCAGAAGGTAGCAGTGCTGCGAAGTCCGTTGTCTGTCCCAGCGCTGAGCTAAAATATGAATGCAGACCTGGTGCCGAGGAGTGTAACTGCGTGGGCGCTGTTTACAGCACTTTATTCCTTAAATGATAACGTGCAAGTGCACCTCCATAGCACTATTTAAGAAGCAGCCTACTAGAAGGCAAGCAAAACTAGGAAATAAAAGCAATTTATGCATTCTTGACTGGGAAGCAATGTTTAAGTAACTTTGGCTAATTTTGTAAAACTGTCAAAAATGTGTTTTGTAAATGTCACATTAAAGAACTGAAGAATTTCATATCCTTCTTCGCTGTCATAAACCTGCTATAAAAAGGTGGGGCAGAGTAGATAGTGAAGGGTGTAGCCAACGATAGAGCATTAGCCCAGCTCACAGTTTGTGGACTTAATCTCCGGGAGGGGTTGACGAAAACCACACAACTTTCTCTTCTTAAATCACAGTATTGATCATTATCATAATAACAGAAGAAATATTAAATTCAGCAGAGTGAATATATACAGTTTTCTGGGCCTCTATAGCTCTTGGTGGGACAGCAAAGCAGCCACGTCGCCTTGGCTCAAATGGATAGGCAAAACTAATGACCCCTTGGTGAAAAACATGGACTGGGTTAAGCTTTTCTGAATCTCCCTAGACATCATGTGTAGTAGAAGAAAATGTGGGGGAAAGGAGAAGAAATACACAACCATATATTTCAAGTCCGTGTTAGGACAGAAGCAGTCTCTTGGTGATAAGCAGTCTTGCAGCTAAGGAGTCAAAGCATGCACACATACTCATACAGGCAAGTACATATGCTGTACACATGCCCACACATACATGTATACATACATATACACACATTTATATATGCATATATACATGTTCCCACCTGCATGTACAGATATCCTACCACCTGTGTCATACCAAGAAGGCTTCCTAATAACTGAGATAACTTCTCTAGGGCTGGCTTCTCATTCCCTTTTCAGAAATAGGTGGAGAATTAAAACGTGAAGTTAGTGAACAAAATACTATCCTCATTTT
Organism: Chinchilla lanigera; assembly: GCF_000276665.1. Classification (NCBI taxonomy): domain Eukaryota; kingdom Metazoa; phylum Chordata; class Mammalia; order Rodentia; family Chinchillidae; genus Chinchilla; species Chinchilla lanigera. The sequence continues at coordinate 18,025,922 of NW_004955448.1, forward strand.
AGAAACAAACCACCAAAACTATTCAACTTTGCTTGCTTTTTTGGTGCACATTCTGTCTGAAAGCAAAAAGGGAAAAGTAATAAAAAACAAAAGGTTGATGAAACTATAGCGGAAAAGTTTTGCTGTGGAACACATGAAGCTATTAACTAAAATTTCTTCTATGAATTCAAAAGATGTAATGCAAAAGAATTCTCTATAGAAAGTGGGTACAATATACAGATACAAGAATTCATGGAATAAATGAAGAGACAAGAAAAGTAAATGAAAGAGTAAGCTGCTACTCAGAAAAGAGGTGAAAATGAAATTTAAACCTCACATCAGATAAATGAAAGCCACTTTAGAAGCAGGTACTGGAGATGTGGAATCTGCCACAGCCAGGAACATGGAGAGAGAACACCCAGGAAATGAGCACAGAGAGATAATGGAATGAAAAAAATAGAGAGAGAAAGTTATTTAAGTGAAAGAGGAAAATACGGTAGTCAAGATTTTTTCTCTGAAATAGAAGATCTGATGCTATAGATTGAATGAATGCATTCTACTCAGGGAAAAATAGTTATGATCGATCTGAGGCAAGGGGAAACTCTATTGAGGATATGAAGGAAAATATGAGATCACTTAAGAAAGGGCAAAATAAGTCCGGCTTTCTACCTCACAGCAATGTTCATTGCTATAATATGATTAGTCAATGTTTATTCAATTCTTGGAAAAATATGACTTCAGTATTTTATGCACAGTTAAGCTATTATTTAAATATAAGATAGTGTTAAGGAAGAAACTTTTTAAAATGAAAAGTTGCAGAAAATATATGTTTAAAACATTTTAAAGAAACAAACAAACATTTTGAAAAACAAACTTGAACCAGATAATAAATGTAAAAGCTGTAATGAAATGACTATTAAAATTTAACTGCATTTCATTTAGGGCCCAGTTTACAATAATGGCTGCAATTGTGGCGACATGTCAGAAGGTAAATGTGATAGATTATGACAGTGTAGGGACTGTAGCATAGTTTTAATAAGCCGTGTCCTGGAACAAGAGGGAAGCTGAAGAAGCGTAAGCACCCTATCAGGCAGAGGGACGCAAACCTGCTCCAAAGCGCGTTATTTAAATGACCACTCAGTAAGTGCGGAGCAATGAACTCTAGAATTCAAACTTCTGAAGTGAAGACCCAAGTAATAAAAAATATAGGCAATTAAAATCTAGTAGAGAGAAATGTGGAAAATTAGGAGAATCAGATATGTAATGAAACACTTCACTATATCATATAATAATGTATGTACTGTTTAAAAAGGATTTCCCAGATTATATAAAGTTATATTTATAAGACTTAACTAGAGATTAATGGGCAAACACACTTTTCCTATTCTTGCCTCTAAACATAATAAAAATTCTAGAAACTATGTATGAAACAAACTTAAAAATCTGTGAAATGTGGAAAGAAGAAAGACACCTCAGAAAGCTCAAGTTTGTGCTGGGGATAGAGCTCAGTGGCAAAGCACCTGCTTGGCAAGTGCAAGGTTGTAAGTTTGATCCCTGGTACCAGAAAAGAAAGGAAGGAGAGGGGAGAGAGAGAGCAATTTTAAGGGAAAGTTAAATGTGGAGCAATGATGAGGCACCTCTACCACTTCAGGGAGGTTGGCATCGGAAGTCGGGTGGGAATTCTGAACTCTTGTGGTGGCCCCTGAGGAAGGCAGCCCCGTCAGCTTCCCTCCCATTTGGAGGTGAAGCAGGGCCTTGGACCTCAACTTCCATCTGCTAAACTGTTTTCCTTGCCGTTGCAGTATCACAGTGCATTTCTGTACAAAACAGAAGACTTTAATCAGCTTCAGAGACCCACACTGCAGCTTCAGAATGTGTAGATGCAACAAAAATTATGCATTACACTGACAATCAGAAAGTATCAACTTCATTGAGAAAAGATGAATAACAGAAACCAACTCTTAGATGACACTAACATTAGATTTGTGTAACAAAAATTTTAAATCACTCACCGTAAAAATGATTGAATGAGCAACAGTGGATATGCTTAAAACCACTAAAATCATGTGTTCAGCAAAGAATAAGAAAAATATAAAATAACCAAGTGGAATATTTAAAATAAAACAGTGCTATAATAAGCATTTTAAAATAGCTCAATAGACAAATTGCAAAGCAAAATGTGGGGGATCTCAAAACAAATTAGTGAACTTAAAAAAACCATAGAAATTAACTAAATGAGAGAGAGAGAGAGAGAGAGAGAGAGAGAGAGAGAGAGAGAGAGAGAGAGAGGGAGACCCAAAAGCAAATAAATTAACCCTAGAGAAAATAGAGCTTCAAGGACCTGTGGAACTATAAAAGCAAATCTAACACTTATATAATCAGAAGAAAGGGGAAGAGTAGAAAAAAATGCAAGGCTGAAACAATATAGAAAGTAATCATGGCTGACAATTTCATAAATGTTGCAAAAAAATATGTCTATGATTCAAGAATCTAAGTGAATGCCAAAAAGGATAAACCAAAAAAACTACAAAAGACATACCAACCTCAAACTTCTGAAAATTAGAAAAGAAAAATATCTTAAAATCATTAAAAGAGAAAACACCTTAGCTGTGGAGGAATACAAATACAAGCACAGCAGATTCTTCGATAAAAGCATGGTAAGACTGTAGCATTTCTGAAGTGATGAAAGAAAAAACTCTGCCAATCTAGAATCTTATATCACTGAAAATATCCTTCAAGAATAAAAAAAAAGATGAAAATCTTCTCAGATGAAGGAAAGTTAAGAGAGTTTATTATCAGTACACGTACCCTAAAGGGAAAAGGCAATGGGAAGTCTGAAATGAAAGACAAAGACAAAGAAACTTTGGAACATTAAGGGAGTTAGACTACCCGAAGGAATAAATAGGAATATATGAATGTAAAGTATTTGTTCTTTCTCCCAAGTTTTTCAATTATGCTTGACAGAGGAAGCAAAAAGTGACTCTGAAGTGTTTCTCCATGTATATAGAAGAAATATTTAAGACAGTGTCATTACATAGGAGGGTAAAGGGATATCCTTTCATTCAAGATGTACTGGAAGTTTTAGACCATGCAACACAGCAACAAAATAAAATAAAGGACATAATATTTGGAAAGGAGCTACCTGATTTCGAGAATTATACACAGCTAGAATATCCAGACCATATGGTTGTGGTGAAGGCAGACAATTAGATTCACGGAGCAATAGAGAACCCGGGAACAGAACTGTGTATGTGGACCCTGGTTCTGACAAAATTTAAAGCCACTATAATGCAGGGAAGGTCACGAAAGGTGCGGAAGCAGTTGCCGGTTAAGTGACAGACTATGTTCTTCCAAATTATGAGAAAACAAACATAGGGCAAAGAATACAAGCAAACAAAACCCTAAAGATAAATAATTTATAAAAATAAATAAAAACAAAACGCTAAAATCAGCAATTATAAAATAAAATGATAGCGCCAATATCAAACATATCTTTTATTGTAATAAAATACATAAATTGATATCATTATTAAAAGGGACCTCCACACCATAGTATGAGAAAAACTTTCTATACACTGTGTGCTGAAGATATATTTGTAAAAGACTCCAAGAGTAAAATAACAGGCATAAAATAGTAACGAATAAATGTTACAAACCCACCAAGCACAAGCAAGCGAAACTAGAGACGTGGTTACATCAGTATCAAGCAATCATAATATTATGCCGACAAGCACCTAATGGGGCAAGGATTTATACTTGTTATGTATAAGGTTCTCAATGAAGTTGTAATAGATATGTATAAAACAGTAACACAGTATTAAAATTCATAGAGCAAAAACCAAATAGTGTGCAAAGAGAAATAGACAGCAATAGGTTTATCAGAAAGATTTTAATCCGCCTAGAATATCTAGACATATATGCACATACTACTTCTTTAATACACATATGGAGAAAATAATATTGTCAAAGTTTACATGATTAATGAGATATTTACAACTGACAGTTGTCAAACACTGTGCCCCTAAAAAGGTATCATTTCAAGTAAAAAGTTGAACAAGAAACTGTCAATATATTTCAAAATGTAAAATTTATGACTTTCACTAAACATTATGTAACAAAACAGTATTAACAAAAGTTAACCTATTACTAGAAAAAATATACAATATTATTTTAAAATCTCTCTTTTTTAATTCTTTTTTTAATTTTAAAGAGAATAAAAACAAAAAGAACAATAGCAAAATGCCAACAACATAGACAAAAACAAAACAAAGCAAAAATAATAAAAATGATACAAAGTTTCAGAACAAAATGATAGGAATTAACAGTGGCTGTTATATTGCATATTTTTATCTTCAACAAAGTTGGTCAGATTATCAGATGTAAGAATGCAAGATTGATCAAAACATTGAATTCCTATTATCTTGTTTGGTGAAACTCTGTATAGTTTATAATTTTTTTGATTTTGCTTTTTATTCTCTAAAATCTCCTTGTTAAGTAACTCAAAACTTTGAAAAAAGCAAACAAAATTAATCAATATTTCAGAAATTTAAAAAGTGCATTAATGATACTTAGAACCTATAGGGTAAAGCTAATTCAGTAACTACATGACAACATATGTTTCCAAATGCTTATGTTTGCATGTAAGTGATGAAAATAAAGAACAATAAAAACAAATAAACCTAAAGAAAATGGAAAATGACCAAATATTAAAGCAAAACATAAAGTATGCCAGTTTAATAAGCTACATCAAGATAAATAACCACAATATAGATAAAAATAAAATTGGATTCATATATTACTTTGTTCTCCAGAATTAGTTCAAGTTTTATAAAGTACTTAAAGATAATGGCAAAAAGTTAAGAGTATTGTAATTAAGTAGGGGTTTAGAAAAAACCTCTCAGGTCATATATTAACATTAACAAAACTCAGAATTCTTAAAAGAAAAGATGGTCTTTTTGAATATGGAATTAAAAATTTCCCCAAGCATTAAACACAAAAATAAAAAGAGAAACAAAATAAAGGAAGAAAGACCAGCAAAGTCCTCATTTTGTTTTTTTAACCTTTAAGAATCATTTTAATTTGCATGATACATTTATCACTACCGCTTTAGAGAAACAGAAGCTAACTTCTCATTTTCATTTTGGATTCACAACACACACAGATATTATGAGAAGACGTTAAGCATCCTTTATAATACAAGAAATCCATATTTTCATTTTTATACCATCATCACCTATTGGATTTTTATAATGCACCACATTAGCTGAACACTGAAATATGGACCCATTGAGAATCTTTCTTAGTCACCTGGCAAACTCTTTGTAGAGGACTTTGATAGTATTCATCACAATTTAATATGTACATATTATTTTATCAAGAGAATCTTCTGGAATTTACAAGTTTAGTGTTCTTATGAGTAAAACATATTCATTACAGAATTAACTGTAGTAATAAATATTTTAAATAATATATTTTCCCATCAATAGTGGATTGATAAATATGGTGAGTTTTACTAAATTCTGATGTAGTTATTTAAAAGTAATGAGGCAGATCTATAAGTACTCATTTGGAAAAATCTTGGGAAATTTTACCTATCAAATAAAGCTAAATTCATGATATTATTCACTTACCTTCGAGTTAAAAGACTTCAGGGGAGTAGGGAGATACATATACAAATACTTTTTTAGGCATGGGATACTTTTGAATGTATTGTCATTTGTCCAGTCAGCTCAATGAATGTTTATTGATACCAATGCCTGCTTTAAGCATATAGGACAAATGTATAAAAGACACACTGTCCCTCCTCATGCGACAATAAACATTATTAATAAGGGGATTCTGTGTATGTTAGAGGAGAAAACAGCCTGTGATACATGGGGCTGGAGAGCTCTGGCTGTGTTGGTATTTTAAGAAGAGTAGTCACGCGTAGTTTCTTTGAAAGGAATGAGACCTGTGCTACAGAAAAATAAATAAATAAATAAATAAATAAATAAATAAATAAATAAATAAATGGTTACAGTGATTTTTTAACAAGGAAATTTGCAAAAGCAGAGTGCAGGGTGAAATGCTTTCTCCCACTACATATTTTTATAAACCAGTGGAAATACTTGTGTGATTACATTAATCTTACACAGGCCAAAATATTATGCACACAATTCTGTGTGAATGTTGTCAGTCTTAGACCTACTGGGGAGAGTGAAAGTGATCAATTCTCCAAACAAATTTAATTATTATGTATCATAAGCATATAGTATAATAAAAAGAGAAACAATTCTAAGTGATTCTTTTCAATCACACTGTTTTGTAATATTTTAAGTCTTAGGATAGATGTTCTCTATTTTCACAGATTTGTCAGTTTTATCAGTGCATTTCACAGTTTGGGCTGAAAGATGGCCTTGCCTTCTGGCTGATGAGGATGGAGTTGTGTTAGGAGGATAAAAGAGAAAGAAGCAGGAGTATATTTTAATGAAAGAGGAGTCCGGGTCATTCAGTATGCTAAATTTTCCTTAAAGGAAAATGCTAACTTAAAATTACTGAAGGTAATCTATTCTACACGTGATGCTTCAACCATTAATTATATGACTATGACTGCAACCTTCCTAACAAAGTCAAAACCCTTCTTTCCATTTGATACTAAAATTAAACACAGTCAAATAAAAGCAGGAAAGAAATTGTCATGCAGATTTAATTCAAGTACCTGCTCTGTTTTGCATTAACCAATGCCTTTGGGTAAGTTAAATCTGTCTAACATTTTCCCCTACTATCTGGAACAAAAAAAAAAAATCTCTAATGTTTCTTCTGCTAGGTAGAATTGAAAGAATAGTTGATTAAAAGTCAGATGTGCTAAATTTGAGTCTTGATTCTTAACCTTATTGGCAGTCTAAGTTTGAGCTTCAATTTTCCCAGGAGTAAAATAATAATACTGCTTCCCACATCACAGGGATATTTGTGAGCATTAAATGAGATAATTCATGTGGAAAATATCATTACGTAAAAATGCTATAAACTGGAGAACATAAATGGCAGGCGTTTGGCCAAGTCTAGCCACAAATGTGTTTGTATTGGCTGGCATAGTTTGGCTTCCACAGTGCTATAAAATGATTTTAATTAGTTGCCAACTTTCAAAAATTGGATATTTCATATAAAGTATGGATTTTTAGTTTTCCTAAGAAACTGTATTAACTGCCAATATTGGGCCCATATTCTACCTGGCAACACCAACTAAAAGTGAGCGTTATAATTCACACCTTAGAGGGACACTGCTCTGCTGCTGGTTCCATTCCCACCCTTCAGTCATCTTCTCCCTGACACAGCAGGGGAGCCTCGGTGGCCTTGGGCCTGGTGAGCATCTCTGGCTGTGTCTTAACTTCTCTGGGAAGTGAGTTTTAGTTTGTGTCCTCCACTGCTCTACAATGATGTCCTTTTTAGATTTCAGGAGAAAAATATTAAACAGCAGACTGCTCCCTTTTCTTCTTTAAAACTGTGAGGCGTGTTATATAAAACACTCCCTTCTCTACTCTGGAATTACTATTTGTTCTCTAAGACATCTCTCTTTCACAGTGTACCCAGCACATAGTACAAGTTCAATAATTATGGAGTAAAAGAGAAATGAATGTGTGAATGACAGTGGTGTACTGTTTGCCACTTTAGATGCATCTGGATAGTTCTTTGTTTTAATTTTAACTTTTTGCTACCTAGATAAGTTCCTCCATCTGAAGTAAAAGCAAACCATTTACTTGTGTGACATTTTTCTTCAGTTTACCACTAAAAAATTTTCTGAAGAGTGTTACCAGCAGAAATATGGCACAAATTGTGAGTTTAAATGTGCTTGCAGAAATGGTGGACTGTGTAGTCCTGTGGATGGAAGCTGTACCTGCAGCCTTGAGTGGATAGGAAATTACTGTGAAAAGGCAAGCTGATATACTACTCTATTCCCCTCGGTAAAAATCTGCTTTAGAAACACTGTCATCAGTTTGTAAACTACAGTGAGGCCTGTGCAAAAACTATTTTCCAATAAGTTTAAGCAAGCTGTTTGTAATTATGTCTGCACTTCCAATAAAAATAGTTATGTAAGTATTGATTGATTATTACCTTGTTACTGGAATATCACATGAAAATCCTCACACCTCTTGAGTAGATCAATATCGATACAAAAGCAGTTCTTGAAGAGCTGAATTCTGCCTGTCTCCAGCCAGGTTTTAATCTCAAAGCCTGGTGGCCACTGAATCTGCTGAGCCTGAGTTTCTAGACTGGAGACAGAAGGACCTCAGCTGCTGCTGAGGACTCCAAGCAGGCAGGGTGGAGGAGCCAGTCTGCACTGAAAGTGGGCCCAGGGCAAGGGGAGAAGGAAGTCTCCAGACTGCACTTCAGCAGGAAAAGATCTAAACATGTACATATGCATTTTGTGTGTGTATTTTTATATATAAATGACATTCTCATACATCCAGCTAATATCTCATACACCTCCTAAAATACACATAAAGTTTTCACTCATCAAAGTGGGTAGAGATAAGTACTGATCACTGCTTTGTACCTGTAGCACAATTTATTATTTTTTGTGCATCACTGAAAATTGTGTGCTTTATTTAATGCCCTTCCCTTTTTCTAAAAGACAAAGCTCTCTTTTCAGTAAACAGAGAATAGTACTATAAATGATATAAATTAGCACATGTCTTCAAATATTTTTGAAACAACAGAATAGATGATTGAGTTATTGGAACTTCTTCCTACTTCCTATTTATTCTCCCTCTCTCTCTCTCTCTCTCTCTCTCTCTCTCTCTTTCTCTCTCTCTCTCTCCATATTCTCATACAATTTTTTCTTATGAAAGAGAATCCATGCAATATGTAAGCTTGTATATCTGATTTTTTTTATTATTTTAAAGAGATTAGTTAAACAAAAGAACAATATCAACATACTAACATCACAGACATAAGCAAAACAAAGTAAGAATATTAAAAATGATACAGGGTTTCAAAACAAAATGATGGGAATTAACAGTGGTTACTTATTACATATTGTTATCTTCAACTAATGTTGCTCAGATTACCAGATGTAAGAATGGAAGATTCTCCAAACCATTAAAGAGAATATGAAATAATTAAATAAAATATTAGAGATAATATAGCTTTTCACTAGACAAGATGGTAGGAATTCACCAGTGGTTGTTCTGTTGCATATTGTCTTCAAATCAGTTGCTCAGATTACCAGCATGTAAAACTGGTCAAAAGATAAAAAATTCTGGGGCTGGGGATTTAGCTCAGCGGCAAAGCGCCTGCCTGGCAAGCGCAAGGTCGTGAGTTCGGTTCCCGGTACCGGAGAAAAACCAAAAAAAAAAAAAAAAAAAGATAAAAAATTTTAAGCACTAACTGTTCCTCTCAAAATACCATCAGACCGTCAGCAGTACAGTTATCCCAGCTATTTATATATATTGTCTTCTTTCTTTCTTTTGTTCTTCTTTCCCTCATCCTAGTTTTTCCTTCCTTTGAGAACTACTTTCCCTTTCATAATATCTATTGTATATATTAAGTTTTATTTACTCTTTCAGGTTGCTACACCAGGGAGACAATGTGATGTTTACACATGTGGGTCTGATTTATTTCACTTATGAGTAAGGTCTCTAGTTGCATCCATTTACCTACAAAAGCCTCGAGTTTATCTCTTTTTATAGCTGAGTAATACTCCATTATATAAAAATACCACACCTATTTTATCTATTCCTCAGTTGATGGGCATTTGGGTTGTTTCCAAGATTTAGCTATAACAAATTGTGCTGCTATAAACATGGGTGCACATATATCACTGCGGTATGATGTTTTTAATTCTTCTGGGAAAATACCCAGAAGTGAACTAGCAGGGTTAAGTGGAACTTATAATCCTAGTTTGGTGAGGAATCTCCAAAATGATTTCCACAGTGATTTCACCAACCTATATTCCCACCAAAAGTGGAGAAGGGTTCCTTTTTCCTCATAGCTTCTCTAACATTTGTTATTGGTTGATTTCTTGATAGCCATTCTTTCTGGGGTGAGATGAAATCTCAGTGTTATTTTAATTTGCATTTCTTGAATGACTAATGATATTGAAATTTTTTCATGTATTTATTTGCCATTAGTATTTCTTCATCTGAGAAGTGTGTATTCATCTTAGCTGCCCATTTTTGGATTGGGTCTTCAAATTTTGGAGAACTGATTTTTAAAAATTCTTTATATATTCTAAGTAGAAGTCCTTTGTCTGAGGGGCAGTTGGCTAGAGTTTTTTCCCAATTCATGGGTTTTCCTTTTACTCCATTGGTGATTTCTTTTGATGTGCAAAACATTTGCAGTAGGATGAGATCCCAGTTGTGGATTCTTTGCAGTATTTCCCGTGCAGTTTGGTTTTTGTTCATGAATTCTCTGCCTACCCCTAAGTCTTCAAGATTTTTACCTACTTTTTCTTCCAGTAGATTTACTGTTTCTGTTTTGATATTTAGATCTTTGATCCATTTTGACTTTAGTGCATGGTGAAAGATATGTCCTGTTTTAGTGCTTGGCGTGTGGAAAGCCCGTATTTCCAGCACCATTGGTTAAAGGGCCTGTCTTTCTTCCAGTGAGCATGTTTGGCCCCTTGGTGAAAGATAAGGGGGCTGAGTGTCTTTGTGGTTTTGTCTGCACCTTCCAGTCTGTTCCATTGATCTTCAGGTCTGTTTTTTTTTTTTTTTTGCCAGTACCATACTGTTTTATCACAGTAGCTTTGTAGGATATTTTCAAGTCAGGAATTGTGAGGCCTCCTGCCTTGGTTTGTTGCCCAGGATTGCTTTTGCTATTCTAGGCCTCTTCTGGTTCCAGATGAATTTTAGGAATGTTTTCTCTAGATCTGTGAAGTATACCAATGATATTTTCATTGGGATTGGATTGACATCTACAACAGTTTTTGGAGCGTGGCAATTTTTACAATGTTGGTTTTTCCTATCCATGAGCAAGGGATATCTTTCCATTTTCTGACATCCTCATCAATCTCTTTTTTCAGAGTACTATAATTTTCACTGTATAGATCTTTTACTTCTTTTGTTAGATTGGTTCCTAAGTATTTCATCTTTTTAGATGCTATTGTGAAAGGTGTGGTTTCCCTAACTTCTATCTCAGTCTGTTTGTTGTTTGTATATAGGAATGCTATTGATTTTTGAATGTTGACTTTGTATCCAGCTATGCTACTGAATTTGATTATTAAATCTGTAAGCCTTTCATTGAGTTTTGGGGATCTTCTATGTAGAATACTGTGTCATCTGTGAATAGTGATACTTTTAATTCTTCCTTCACTATCCTTTTTCTTTTTATTTCTCTCTCTTGTCCAATTGCTCTGGCTAATATTTCCAGAACTATATTGAATAGGAGTGGTGACAGTGGACATCCTTGTCTTGTTCCTGGTTTTAAAGTGAAAGATTGCAAATTTTGGCCATTTAGTATGATGTTAGCTGTTGGTTCGTCATAGATGGCTTTGCTCAGATAGAGGTAAAGACCATCTGTTCCTATTTTCTCGAGGGTTTTTATCATGAATGAGTGTTGGACTTTATGAAAGGCTTTTTCTGCATCAATAGAAATGATCATGTGATTTTTTGTCTTTGACTCTATTGATATGGTATATTACATTAATTAATTTGCATATATTGAACTATCTATGCATTCCTGCAATGAATCCAACTTGGTTATGTTGTATAATCTTCTTGATGATTTGTTGTATACTGTTTGGCAGTAATTTATTGAGAATTTTTGCATCTATATTCATTACGGAGATTGACCTGTAGTTCCCTTATCTGGTTGGGTCTTTCTCTGGCTTTGGTACCAAGACAATGCCAAATTTCTTGTAGAATTCAGCTGCTACTACATCAGGAGTTGGACTTTTCTTCACTGGCACATTTTTTATTACATTCTCAATTTTGCTGGCTGATACTGAGTTATTCAGGACTTTTATATCTTCTTCATTCAGCTTTGGTAATTCCTATGTATCTAGAAACCTGTTCATTTCCTCTGTTTTCCATTCTATGACAGCAAAGATTTTCAAAGTAGGCACTGATGCTCTTCTGAATTTCTACAGGACCTGTAGTAATTTCATCCCTTTCATTCCTTATTGCATGTATTTCCATGTTTTCTTTCCTTTTTTGATAAGGTTGGCTAGGGGTTTATCTATTTTATTTATTCTTTGAAAGAACCAACTCTTCAATTCATCAATTCTTTGTATTTTTTTTAGTTTCCATTGTGTTAGTTTATGCCCTGAGCTTTAGAATTTCCTGTCTTCTTTGGGCTTTGGGTTTGACTTGCTCTTCTTTTACCAGAAGCATAAGGTGCAGCATAAGATTGTTTTCTCGTGTTCATTCTGTTTTCCTGAAGTGGGAATCGACTGCTAAACATTTCCCTATGAGGTCTGTTTTCATGATATCCCACAAGTTCCTGTAAGTTATATCTACATTTTCATTTGATTGAAAATATTATTTAATTTCTACTTTGATTTCATCTGTAACCCATTGGTTGTTCAGGAGGATATTATTTAATTTCCATGTGTTGATGGAGTTTTTGTGATTTCTTTTGTCAATAATTTCCAATTTCTTTGCACTATGGTCTGATAGTATGCATGGGATAACTTCAATTCCTTTGCATTTACATAAACATGTTCTATGTGCTAGCATATAGTCTATTTTAGAGAATGTCCCATGTGCAGTTGAAAACAATGTGTATTCTGATGCTGTTGGATTAAACACTCTGTAAAGGTCTAATAAATCTGTTTGTTCACAAGTTTGGTTAAGTTCTGTTATTTCTTTGCTGAGTTTAGTTGATCTATCTCTTTGTGACAATGAGGTGATAAAGTTCCCTATCATGATCATGTTGTTGCTTATTTCATTTTTCATGTCTGCTAAAATTTGTCTTATATAGTTGGGTGCTCCTATATTTGGTGCATAGATGTTTATGATTGTTATCTCTTCCTCTTGAAGTTTTCCCCTCACAAGTATGTAGTGACCTTCTTTACCTCTTTGAATTGTTTTTGGTTTGAAGTTGTTGTTGTCTGCAAACAGAGTAGCTACATCTGCCTTTTTCTGACTTCCTGTCACATGGAGTATTGTTTTCCATCCTTTAATTTTCAGTCTATGATTTCCTTTAGAGTTAAATGTGTTTCTTGAAGTGAGCATATAGTTGGATTTTTTTTTTTCTTGATCCACTCTGCCAGTCTGCTTCTTTTGATTGGTGCATTGAGACCTTTTACACTGATGATTATAACTGGTATGTATCAGCTTATCTTTGCCATGTTATTTACCTACTGTTTGTTCCTCATTTTTCCCTCTGTTTAGTTGCTTGTTCTGCTGTGTTGTTCCTTCCTGTTGTTATTCTTGAAGCTGCAGTCTGTTTTAGCTCTTTCTAGATTATCTTTTAGTACTCTCTGTAGGATTGGTTTGGCACTCATGAATTTCTTCAGTTGTTCTTTATTGTGGAAATATTTTATTTCTCTACGAAATTTTGCAGGATAGTTTTATAGGGTACATCAATCTGGATTAGAAGTTGTTTTCTTTAAGTACCTGAAACACTTCACTCCAACCTCTTCTTGACTTGATGGTTTGTGTTGAAAAATCTGTGATGCTGATGGACTTTCCTTTATAGGTGATCTATTTCTTTTCTCTAACAGCTTTAATATTCTGAACTTTTGTTGAGTTTTTGGGATCTTGATCACTATATGTCTGGGAGTAGATTTATTTTGGTTATGTTTAAGTGGAGTTCTATATGCTTAACTTATTTGTATGTCTGATTATTTTTCCATGCCTTGGTAAATTTCCTGCTATTATTTCTGCAAATAGTCTTTTTGTGTTATTTGTTTTGACACCTGCTATTTCATTGATACCTATTAATCTTACATTGTTTTTCTTTGCTTCATCTTGCAGTTGTTAAATTGTTATTTCCCGCTTCCTTGTTATTTTTAAGAGACTTTTCTTTTCATGTTCATTAGTGGCAATACTGTCTTCAAGGTATGAAAGTCTATCTTCAGCTTCATTCAGGAGGCTTTGCCAGCTTTTGATAGAATTTTTAATTTCCTGGATATCTGTTTGAATCTGTTTCATGCATTCTAGTTCTTTTCTGTATTTTTCACTTAAGATTTCCATGATTTTTCTATGCTCCTGTATTTTCTTATCAATGTATTCTTTGGATGTGCTGAGCAATTATTTCATTATTGTTGTCGCTTCTTTTTCTTACCTAAGACATTATTTGTGTTCTAATGTCTTCTATGGCCTGATGCAATTGTTTCTTTACTTGTGTTGTTATCATTTCAAAAATTTCAGGTACATGACTTCCAGGTTCTTCTGTATTGATTTCTCCTGGACTTGTTCCAGTGGGACAGAGGTTTGAGATTGCATTCTGCTCCCTTGTTTTGTCGTTTTTAAAGATCTAGAGGTTCCCTCCCATGATGGTGTGGGAGTGTCAGGGCAAGGATCCAAAGATCCCCAGTGCTCAGCATGGCTCCTGTGCTAGTGTGTGGTGGCAAGGTGGGGTCCCAGACGTTCCCGGAGCTTTCTTGCATTCAATTGGCTCCCAGGTCAGTTGGGGAGGGGAGGGGAGGCTCACTGGAGCTCTTAGAGCTGTCTGGGGTTCAGCCTGGCTTCCACAAGGGTGAGGGTGTGCAGGCCATGGTGACCAAGGCTTCAGACATTGCAGAGGAGCCAGCCCAGTTTCCACACAGGCAGGGGAGGGGTGAGGGTGGAGTTGCTGACTCTGCCTGGGTTTCAGCTGGGCTCCTGTGGGAGTGCAGGCAGTGCTGGGAGTGGCCACCGAGGCCCCAGGAGGTGGCTGGGGCTCTGCCTGCCTTGTATGTTGGTCAGGGAGGCCCAGGGGCAGCTCACTGGGGTTCCTGAAGATGTCTGGGGTTCATCCCAGAGCCCACAGGCATGCTTGGGGTGCAGGGAGTGACCTCTGAGGCCCCAGAAGGTGTCCTGAGCTCCACTTGCCTTGCAAGCTGGTCAGAGAGGTGCAGGGGTGGCTCACTGGAGTTCTTAAAGATGTCTAGCATTCAGCCTAGCACCCACAGCCACACTTGGGATTTGGGGAATGGCCACCAAGGCCCTAGAAGTCGTCTGGGGCTCAGCCTGCCTCTCATGCTGGTCAGGGAGAAATGGGGGCTGGCTCACTGGGGTTCCTGAAGATGTCCAGGCCTGATTTGTTTAAAATTATGTTCTCTCTTGCGTGTATTTGCTTTATGTAAATACCTCATAGAAATGCCTCACGTTTACCTTGCTTTATGGCAGTGCATTTTTCCACTGTGTATAAATACATTTTCTTTATCCATTCACCTGTCAATAGACATATATGCCATTTCCAAAATCCAGCTGTTATAGATTGTCCTAGGAGAGAACTTGAATATTGGAAAAATACTGAACAAGGCTACTGGCAGTGAGACAGTGTGCTGTAGCCCTAAACTTGAGACACCCTGTTAAAACAAACAAAAATATCAAGTCAGTGTTTTCCTAGATGGTCTGAACTGTGATGGTGTAGCTCTTTAGATCTGCAGCTGAACTATATGATCGCATTTCATACAGTTTCCCTTCTCCACTCATTGCCACTAATTTAACTCTCATGGTGTATAAGCTAGCACCCTATCATGAGAGTAGATGAACATGTGCGCTGACCCCAGCTCTACCACTGCACCTTACAGACTCTCCAGAACTTGGTTTCCCCACTGAAAGGGAATATTTAGCTGCATGATACCTGACAGATCTTTTAAGGCTGAGATTCTGTTACCCTATTCACTTATGCACAAATGCAGTGCTATTTTTGTTAGGGAGCTTTTATTTTGTTTTGTTTTGGTGGTACTGGGGATTGAACCCAAGATATTTACCCTGGCTACATTGCCAACCCTTTTTAATTGTTTTTCTTTCTTGAGAAAGGGCCTCACTAAGTCACTAATTTGCCCAAGCTGGTCTTGAATCTGTGCTCTTCCTGTCTCAGACTCCCAGAGTGCTGAAATGTCCGACACGCACTGCAACTAATGGCTTGGAATCATTATCATATATGTTTAATATGAAAAAGCTATCCATAATCTACTTCTGTTCCCTGTCATCTGTCTTTTACTTTGCTCTTTAAATTACTTATACGCTGCCGTTCTCATGTAACAGAAGCCATGCAACATTTGACCTTTGGTGTCTGATTTATTTGGAGATAAGAAAGGGATCTGAGGACAAGGGAGGTGGGAGAGAGGCATGAGGGAGGGGAAATAAAATGGACCACGTTGCAAAGGAAAGAAAGATGACAGAAAGAGAAAGAAAAAAAGAAGAAAGAAAGGAAGGAAGAACAAATGACAGACAAAGGAAGAAAGAAAGGGGGTAAGAAAGAAAGAAAGAAAGAAAGAAAGAAAGAAAGAAAGAAAGAAGGAAAGAAAGAAAGAAAGAGAGAAAGAAGAAAGAACGAATGACAGACAAAGGAAGAAAGAAAGGGAGGAAGAAAACAAGCGAGCTATCCATCACCATTTTTCACTCTTTTCCTTTTTTAGGAACTTTCTCATGTTCTTGTGTATTTGTTCTTCCCAATCAATTACAGTTGAATTATCTGAAAACAAAAAAGTGAGTGTTTTCATTGTTGTGTTGTGTTCTGTCTTTTTCTCAGAAAGAACTGGCATTTTTATATTGCTTCATCCTATCCAAGAACAACAATTTTATCTTTCCTTTGCTCAAGAATTTTGTTCTTTTTAAGTACTATGGTAGCTTTTAACATTCATATTAAGATAGAGCTACTTAATTTCTAATTTATTTAATATTTTGTTGTTTTAGTGAATATATTATTCATGTCTTTTTTCACCTATGTCATTAGTGATATGATTTTTAGACTGATAAATATATATTATATGAAAGCATTTTCTAATACTGAGTGAACTTGCATTCTAGGAATCAATACTACTTGACCATGATATCTTACTTCGTAATGTGCTTTTAGATTCTACATACTTACTTTTTTTATGATTTTGGCATTGATATTCATAAATGAAATTGAACATTAGTTTTTAATATAATTATTTTAGGTTTTGAGTTGATGCTATACTTGGCTCAATAAACTATATATGAAATTTTCCTTGCTCTCAATGCTCTGGACTAGTGAAATTAGTAAGATGACCTGATCAGTGAAGATTTGTAGTATTTTCCCATGAATCTGGTGCTGGTACTTTTTCTACCCTCTAAATGCAGAAGCAATTTTACATATTTTTTATGACTTGCATAGGTTTTCTGCCTCAAATTAAGATAATTTTGTTGTTTTCTATAACATTTTTATTATGTTTTGATTTTAAAGATTTGTGTTAAATTTTTTAATTTGTCTTTTTTGATGGTAATTTTCTCCACTTTTTAAAAATTATTGTATATTTGTGTTTTCTGTAATTTAGCTTGATTTGCTTAGGTAGTGGTTTTTCTACTTTCATTTTTTTTTTTTCATTAACTCTACCTGTTTTTCTGTTTTGACCTCATTACAAATTCAAGTGTTTTTTTTTTTTATGTTTTATTTTTTGGTACCGGGGATTGAACTCAGGACCCTGTGCTTGCCAGGCAGGTGCTGTAACATTGAGCTGTATCCCCAGCCCCAAGTGTGTTTTAACTAAAGCTAATTCCTTGGTGTTTTCCTTTTCGGAATGTCCTCTTGGTTGTTATGGCCCAGGCTGCCATTTTAGTTGCACATGTCAGAAGAATGGTGTTTGCAGCAGGTTTTCTGTAATCTGTGAGTGCCCCCAGGATTACTGTGGACAAGGCTGCGAATTCAGTAAACAGTGAATGTAATTGGGCATATTATGGTACTTATATTGTCTGAGCTTTCAGAGTGAAAGCTAACATGCATATAGTTACATTACACCAAATTAGATAAACTTTTAGAATATATTCTTGCAATTAGAGCTAATTCCATAGTTCATATTTCAATTCTAGATTTTTTCAGCTCTCATGATGAAAATCTTGGACTTTTAAATTCTTTTTGGCATTTCTCCCCAAGAAATAATTGTATGATTCCATAATCATTTGGGGCAGACAGGCAGAAGACCTGACTGAGGAATCAGCTGTGGATCTCTCTGGAAAAAGAAATCATTCTTCTCCTAGCTGCTTGTAGGCAATAATAACTAAAGAAGCTGATTATTTCTGACTTGTTAATCTAGACATAACTGAAAGTTCTGCTTTCAAGTTCTGCTAAACATATTAATTTATATATCTCTACTTAGACTCAGTATTTTCAACCTGAGTTAGTAAATGAGAGAGTCATATAGTATGTCTTTGACCTCAGAGCACCCTAATGGACAACACCATGAAGAGACTAAGATGTAAGAGTTTAGGCTCTAAGTTATAGATAACTAGCTCTGCAGGTTTCAGGATTCAGAGAGTGTGTTTAACACTAACGTGTATCTTAGAAGGTTTTCATGTGATTAAACAAGAATCAGATAATCAACTAGCACTGAAACAAATGCAAAACATTGGTGAATATTATTTAAAAGGTAAAGAATTTTCTGAAGTCTCTTAAATGATATTATTAGCCATGTTCCCACTCATTTTACCTTGGCAAATATATTTGTGAGAAATACACCTTATTAACTATTTGGAAGTCTATACTGGACTTCCCTTTCTCCTATTCTGCTATTTGTCCTTCCTAATGAGAAATCTGCCAAAAGTAACTGCATGCATACTGCAGAAGTGTCACCCACTACAGGCCTGGGCAGATCCAAACCTACATGCCTGGAAAAAGGGAGGTGGGGCAGGGAAACAGAGAGAGAAAAAGAGGGACAGGAAATGGAGAACTAGTGGGTAAACAGAAAATAATGGGTAATTGAAATTAAGTTTTATCCTACGGGTGAGTGGTGAGGACACCTTTAGCAAAGACTCAAGATAAGAAATGGGAAGCCTTTGCCTCCAAGGGAAGCTTAGTGCTCACACAGCTCCTCCCTAGGTAGACAACAATTTTACCCTGACAAGAAATTCGTTTGCCTGGAACATTCGGTCTCCAAATATAAACCAGTTACTTCTTTTGGTCTATTGCCACAACAATAGTGAATTTTCACTCTAGAAATAGAACAAATTATACTGGACCTATTAAGAGGTCATTATATTGCAGTTGATAGACCACTTAAGAAAAATTTTCAGTGATTAAATTTCATCAGCTTGAAACCCCAACTTCCTTGTAAGATGTTAGCCTAGTGTGTGTGTATCACTGTCTTTCATTCTCTTTGTCTCTACTTTCCTTTCTTCCTGTCTTCCCCATACCTACATGTGTCATCCATTCCTAGGACTTCACATATCAAAAGCTGTGTGAATCACCTGCTATAGAAGCACTCTTAATTATATACATTTTAAATTCATAATTTACAGTCACTAAATTTAGCCTGATCTGATGTTTGAACTCTGTCTTTTAAGTGCTTAGGATGTGGCAGGATTTTAGTCTATGGCCAATTGGAGCTCACTATAGCAACTAAACTTTATCTATTTGAAGGTATTTCAAATTTTCTTGTGGAGTTTTCTAGACTAGTTGTAGAGAATGGCACCTTTGAAGTAGTTATCCATATGACTGAACTATTGTTAATATACTTCTTCAAGTAACTTTATCTTGCTTTCAATTTTCTCCTATGTTTTCCTTATTTGGTATTGGGAAACAGGACCTACCGCATGTCTTTAATTTCTATTTTACTTGTCTTTAGACCTACAATAGCACCTTAACATTTCTACTTTCCAGTGTGCCCATTTGGATTTTATGGATTGAATTGTTCTCACACTTGTGACTGTAAAAATGGTGCCAGTTGTGACACAGTAAGCAGGCAGTACATTTCTCCAACAGGTTTCCATGACAGCCAGCGTGAAAAAGGTACAGCCAGCACATTTTTACACATGTGAATGTGAGCATTCCGTGTATTGAGGAGGTCTTGCCACCTAGGAACAAACATGCAAAGCTAAATTAAAAATGTGAAACGATAACCTAAGTTTCTGACATTAACACAGCAATTCACCCAATGGCTAGTGTGAGTCCACTTGACCTTTTGCTGAGCAGTTGAAAATTATATTCTCCCTTTAATATAGTTGTTTAAAATCTCAAAATTCCGCTAAAGCTGTTCAGCTTCAGCAGAAAAAGTTTGTACCTCTAGATGAAACTATTTCTTTATTTAAATAAAGGTTTATGTTTTTAATGCTTTTTTCTCTTTTAAATAAATAAATAAATAATTTAGAAAAAGAA
>NW_004955448.1:18046190-18068821 GCF_000276665.1 Chinchilla lanigera
AAATAATTTAGAAAAAGAATGGTTTACATACGATGTTCAACTACTGAAGCTGATACAAAGAATTTATGAAATATTAAAAGACATGAATGAAGCATTTATGACTAGGAAGCAACCACGTGTATATGTGTATATGAAGATATGAAGGTGAGAATTTGTGCTATTCAATGTGAAATAAAATATTATACAACTCTAAAAATCACTGGTCATGTCTATTAGAAACATTGCCAGTCTTAAGTAACTCTCATTGGTAAACAAGAATTTCACTAAAAACATTTAAACATTTTTATTAGTGAACATTAATTTACAATATGTTTTATTTTGGTGTGGCTTACATAAGCATACCACATTTTGATCACACTCACCTCCCCTGTTACCCCCTTACCCTAAGACCAGTCTCCCTCAAACCCTTATTCACCCCTCTCTCTTGTTGCCCTTTCTTCCTTTTTCCAGTCTAAAAGCAGTAAAATTCCCATTTTGACCTATATTTTGTACATTCTTGTGTACATGGTTACAAAAAAAGACATTGTTAATAATACTGATAATCAAACTTTTTTCAATGAATTAAAATTATTTTTCTACTTTAAAAATAATCTAAATGCTAGTTCTAAATCATACTCTCAGATGTCACTAAAACTGTGCATTTTAGTTCTGTTTATTTATTATTTAGTGATTCAATAAAATGACTATCATGGCTTGTTTCTGTGTTAAATTCTGGGAGTATAGTAGAAGACATACAGCTTATAGTCTTCTACAGAGATACATAAAAATAACTTTTTGGAAAAATATTAAAATGAGTACACTTTCCTATTAGACATTATCTCCTTCCTCAAGTTCCCATGTTCCGTGTACTAAATGCTAAACAATATGAACCAGTGTCAAAGTGAATTGATTTTAAGAAGTAGTGTCAGGTCAGGTACAGAATGAACCTCATTTCTGAGAAATCCAAAAACATTTCTGACTTCTTCTGACCTGAAAATCTCACTTTGTCATCTTGTTTTGCTGTTTGAAACTCAGTCTTGAGGAAATTTCATCCACAGTCTCAGTGTAGCTGCCCTGGTGAAAGCTCAGTTAATTTCTAGTCTTTCTCTTTCCTTGGTAGAGTGTCAATCTGGAGCATTTGTAGACATTTGTTATCAACTTTGTGACTGTGAAGGAGAGGTTTTGCCATCCAGTAAACGGAAAATTCCTGTGCCTACCAGGCAGAACTGGAGCCAGGTGCGAAGCTGGTAAGAGCCCGAGCACCTAGGGACACCTCTCTGCCTTATGTTTATGCAGAGATCTACCAACAATTGTATTGTAGAAATTATGTGCTAATAAAGACATACCCAATGTTGGTTTCCACCTTGGCCTGGACATCATGAGTCAGGTTTGTAGCTGTCATACCGCAGGCACTCACTCCATGCTGCCACCTGGGTTGATAGGGTGGTAAGTACCTCACAGAGGAAGAGCTGAACAGCCTGATCACAGCAGTGATTCATAGAATCACTAGAATGAAGGCATTTATAAGGTATAGTCCAGGAAGGACTCTTAGGACTCAAACTCCTAAGTCATATTTGGGAACTGAACTTTATATTTCATTTTCCTTTTCACTCACAGAAGGACGACCTGAACTGTAAAGTTCTTTTCTTTTCTTTCTTTCTTTCTTTCTTTTTTTTTTTTTTTTCTGGTACTGGGAATCGAGCTCATGACCTCACACTTGCCAGGCAGGCACTGTGCCACTGAGCTAAATTCCCAGCCTTGAAATGTAAAGTTCTAATTCTTTAGAAACTGTCCTAACAAGAGGAGAGAGTAGATTGGGTTACTTGTAAACTAATCACTTGCTGTCAGACTTGACAAGTGTCTGCCAGATTGAAAACTTCTGTACTATTCACAATGGACCCAAAGGACCAATCCTGCCACACACGATCCAGAATAGAGTTTAATCTCAGAATTTATTTTCCTTATCTTTCCAAGAGGAGGGTTGTAACTAGGTATTTTTAAAATCATTTAATGCGTTAGTAATCTGTGCATATTCTGTACTTTTGGATTTCGATAATGATGAGAAAGTCACACTAACCACACAGGCTAAAGATTGTCACTGTTCACCCTCCATGCCAGCTTGCTTCGAAGAGCAGTGATAGCTGCTGTCTTTGCATCTCAGCATCATCCCAGTTTGCATCTGTTCATTTAATCATTACCACAAACCTACGAGCACAGAAAGTAAGTGACAGATCAAGACTTAAGCCTAGGTCGTCCAGTTCCAGGCTCTGCGCAGTCACTGGTGGATAACAGTGTGCTGTCTGAGTGTGAGTGTGTGGTCTAGAATAAGAAACACGCTCTGTTCTTATTTCCAGTCCCGTCACGTTGCATTCTTGATAGGCTTGTATAATAGGAACAATTTGTTTTTGCTGCCTTGCGTTTCACAAGCTGCCTCATTTAAATGTCACTGCCTTGTTAGCTTCTCCCAAGTGTGGTCCATATTTGCTTTTAATTTTTCTTTTATGAAGTGACCTAGAACAATGTTTAGCGCATGATAATATTCGGCAAATACTCCTTTCCTCACCCTTCTGCATGGTATAACCTTGTCACATGTACAACACGTTTGCGGAAAAAGTCTGCAGTACATATGGCAGCCTTTGGACCCTTACTAAAAGCAGAATCCTTCTAGCATTTGTGGTTCCTCCTAGATATTGGAAAAAACCCTCCTACTTCTTGAAACCCATTATGCATTTCAGTTTGTTCTAGGTTTTACTGTCATCACCATTCTCATATTGTAGGTGAAGAAGCTGAATAATGCAAAAGTTAGTAGGTGGCAGATTTGGTATTTGAAATAGTCTGGGTTCAGAGCCAGAATTAACACCCCCTACCACCTCTACAGAAGGAGAAAGAGAATAGGAATGGGTTGTGCTTGTTTCTCTGCGTGTCCAATATGGTATTCATTAACCACATGTTGTTATTTAAATTGAATTTAAGTTAAAATTCACCTCCTTGGTCACACGTGGCACATTTCAAGTGCTCAGTGGCCAGATGCAGCTATTGGCTACTAAACTGGATAGCACAGTGTAGGACATTTCCATTGTTGCAGAAAGTTCTACTGGACATCAATCAACAGTGGTTTATATCTAGCTGCTCAGCAAAGAGAGCTGCGGACAGGATGCTAATTAAAGACTCACACTACCTTCTGTGGCCTAAAGGCCTGTATTACGTGGCTCTTCACCATCCACAGTCACGTGACTCTGGGTTACATGTCTTATGAATCCATTCTCCATGGGTACTTCAAGGTCCCTCTTGTCACGAGCTTCTTGAAGTGCCCTCAGTCTACACAGATGTACTACAAGGTCTTTTATTTGCATTTTTATTTTCAATTAGGCACAGTTCATCGGCAATATTAACTGTGAGCAGCTGCGTTGATGCAGGCGCCATAAAGATAAAAGACCTCATTTTAACTTGAACTCTGGTAGATGACCTATTAAACAGCCGTAATATTAATTCATAAAAGAATGTAACCACTTTTTATTGGATTATTCCCCTCCCCCTTGGTAAATTAACATTTGCAGACATTCAAACAGATGTCTTAAATACACGTCGTTATTAGCGTGAAAATGTGGTATTTTTATAAATTAAAATCAGATTCTGTGCCGCTCAGGAGAGACCCTGACTAATAACTCCCTTTTAAGCGAGAGACATGGTCTTACCACCAAACTAGGCCATCTTGCAACACAGTGGGTTTGGGACAGATTGTAAATGAAACAGTTTCTTCTTTTCAGAGTGTAATATTTAGAGAAAGGTTTCACTTTAGAGCAGCACTTACTTGCATTGCCTTTAAAGCTTACTCCTGAAGTAAACTGTTGTTACTGAGGGAGAAATTTAATTATTGTTTTATATGTCCTTTATGAAAAGAATTAATTGAAAAATTATTTTTGCTTACTTTGTACTTAAAATCTAGTTATTTAACTAGGGCACGAGAGCTATACTGTAGTTTAACACATCTTCATGATGCAAGAAATGTAAATAAAAATGTATCCAACTGCTTGTGGATCTTTTATGAGGAATCGGTCTTAAACCCGGCTGATACTTGAGGCAATCTAGAAATATTTAACAAATTTTTGTCCACTAGCTCAGAATTCACTCTGGTGTCCATATCTTCAATTTTCTGCTGATATTTTCCAAACTTTCACTTTCCAACCTTCTACTTTCTTTTTTTGAGCTTTCTTCTACATATGCTTAATACCTCATGTCTTATCACATCCTATGGGAGAATGAGAAAAGAATACCAAAGAGAATTCAGAAACTCAACTCTGCCATTTACCAGGGTATAGCAGTTGAGCAGATCCCTTATACCACTTCAAAACTCAGTTTATTTCTTTGTGGAATGAGAGAGCTTACCTCACTGCCCTGCCTACTTCATAGGTGTTTGTTAGAACCATCTACAAAAAAGGGTTAGGGACCTAGTTTGGTTGTATCAAAGTAGACGATTGTTAGGATTGTAAAGTTAAACTTCTGTGATCCTTAAACTTTGGCAAGTTGAGTTATTTCCCAACACTGCTTGACTGACAAGGAAATATGAATGTACTTCTCTCCTTTGGTCTGAGCTTTCTTCTCATCCTAAAAATTCTTCTTCTTCTTTTTTTTTTTTTTTTTTCGGTACCAGGAATCAAACTCAAGACCTCAGGCTTGCCATGCAAGCACTTATGCCACTGAGCTACATCCCCAGCCCCATCCTAAAAATTCTTTAAAAGTAAAATAACTCTTTATTCTCTACTAATTCTCTGCTGGGTATCAGACCAAGAGCAAGCATCCAGGCTTGTCCCTCTTATTCCATATTTAGTTACTTAGAGAGCTAAGGCTATTTGTTCTCCCTTTCTCATTTCCCTACTGGTTTTAAACACCATGCAACTCACCTGGAAGATCATCTGGGTCCTTCAGTAGAGGTACCGAACTGTACAATAGCCAGCATCCAGAGGTGGATAGCTCTTTCGACATATTTTAAGAGACAAAGAGTTGGATTTAAAGCCATTTCATTTCCAACAATAGAAGCACAAATAATTGTTTTTTTAACCTAAACATAAATCTCATATATTGTTCATTCAAATTGTATAATGCCTTTTTCTGACCTCAGGGTGACTAATCCATTTTCCGTGTCCCTCACAATGCTACTGCTGTAAATGCTGTTGAATAATCTAATTCTGAGAAGCCACTTTAAAAATATCCGTTGCTCTCCTGACTTCTTTTTCCAATTTTGTCACTAACTTTCCTGTTATTCCCTACCCTCTTTTTCCCATTGAAATGCTTGCTTTGTTATATAATGGTCTAGTATGGGAAAAAGAAACCACGTGTTAAAACAGACTTTTACAAGTTTATCATTAGCCTGTTAAATTCCAAGAAGTAATAAGAAGATGTTGTGTTTGAAAGCACATTTGAGTTGCTTTTATTTTTATTTTCCCCTCACAGAACGCTTGCCAGGCCAGCGTGGACCGCTGTCTGAAGTGCCAGTGTGCCGGCTGAGCTCCCTGCAGCCCTCTCAGCGGGAGCTGTGCCTGCCCCCACTAAAATAATGGGTCCAACCTGTGAGGAAGGTGGTTTGGACTATCCTCAGTACCTAAATGCCAACAGCGTTACAGTTGGCAAAGAGAATTTTACTGAAGTTCACCCACAGCCTATCATCATAACTCTGGCGGAAAAAAAATGCGTACTTACTCAATGTCTTTGCGACAAGCTTTCCTCTTACAAGGCGAAAGACAAGACATATCCACTTTATCACCTCCGTGCTTAAGTCCCATTCCCTAGCCTCACCCTCCCAACCTCCTTTTGTTGAAGAGCATACCCAAGAATAAAGGAATGTTTTTTCAGGATCCAAACCAGTGTAACACTTGGACTAATAAAATAGCCAAATATACATATATACTATATGCACAGGAGGTATTTAAATTTGGAAGGAAGAGCTACTTTTCAGTTCAGGTTGGACTGCACTGACATATTCACACTTACTCACTGAAAACCTCAGTGGCCATTAAGTAGCTGGATCTTCTTTAGAAATGTCTAGAATTTCATCTATTTATTCTCAGGATCCTCTTTCAGAGCTAACTCTGTTTCATACTGCTAATGTATTGTGTTCAGCTTTTTGTGGGAGACTGTTAAGACTTTAGCCACAGGAAGATAAGGTAAAAGTATGAGATGTACATTTTCAATTAATCACCACAATGTTTAGTAACGTTTTTTATCACTGATGACAAGATAGGAAAAAAGTTAGTAGACGGGATTGAGGCCGGGGCTTAGCCTACCTTAGAGGACACGAGTTTCCCATAAGTTAAGACAGGGTTGAAATCAGGCTTTTGATCCACATTTGTAATCATGACTCAAATTTCTTATCATTTGTAAACATAATGATAACTATTTGTAAGCATAAAGTAGCCCTGTGATAGGGCCAAGAAAGGCACAACAAATAAAATTTTGCTTTTACTTTCCAAAAGTTTTTGTACGTATTTGCATTTTAAGCTGGATAATACACATTAGCAAACAATATTTTAGTGATTGTTGAAATTCTGTTATTAGATTTATTTATAAAAATGACTAGAGTAGCTTTTCATTTTAGGATAAAATTAATGTAAATATTTTTGAAAAATACTTGGTATTATCAATTGTACAGTTGTTCATCTTTATTTAAGCTTTATCTTCCTATAGCTCAACACTAACAGAGGTATACCAGACTTATTAAAGGAAGTCATGCCAAATAGAATATTATGAGTTAATATAAAGATGAGATTAATGATATCATTTCCTAACTGGATCTTTATAAATTTAGTTGAAATTTAAAAGGAATATAATCAATTTATCTTTTTTATGTTTTTCCAGTTTGGAATTAAAGTTTCATATTTACATGTATTTTAACTATTTTTACCAGTAATTAACGTGCTATTAATTCAAATCAACTGAAAAGTTATGCTTTACTAGGAATTCTTGCCCGTTTCCCTGACATTTCTCATCTGTAGCTATATAACTGCAGAGGCTAGAGTAAGAGCAACATTCTCTCTTGGGCTGACAACCTCGGGGA
This sequence comes from Chinchilla lanigera, assembly GCF_000276665.1. Lineage (NCBI taxonomy): Eukaryota > Metazoa > Chordata > Mammalia > Rodentia > Chinchillidae > Chinchilla > Chinchilla lanigera. The sequence goes on from NW_004955448.1 coordinate 18,053,221, forward strand.
CTTCTTTCCTTTCAAGACTTATTAAAACTCAGTGACTCTTGATTTGGTAGGGAAAAAGAGAATAAGAGATTTCTTCTGATTTCCTTTTTGCTTTTATATTTCCTGTTTCTTTGTCAGTAAGAAGCCAGAATTTCAAGCAAGTTCTTAGCAAATATCAGGTCTTTCATGCATTATGTTCTTTTACCCCCCCTTTCCCTCCACAGACCAAAAGAATAGGAACAACAATGATAACAGCAATGATGAGGAGGTGAAGTCATTGTGTCAACCTGCATTTGTGCTACCACATGGCTGTAGACAAACTGAGTTTGACTTTCTTCCTTACCTAATCAGCAAGAGCTTATGCAAGTTACCATAGCTCCTTTTCTCTACAAAATTTGTAAGTTGTCTCTGTCATATTAAAGTGAATGTAGAAAAGTACTTAGAGTACAGAATGATTCCATTGCACTTTGATGAAATCTTCCTTGGTATATATTAGTAGGCTTTTCATTACTGTAACTAATACTGGGATAATCAACTTATGAAGAAAAAAGGTATATCTTACTACTCCAGTTTTTCTGCTTGAGGACACTAGGTGATTCTGGAAATCATTTGGAGCAATATTTCACAAATGGACCAATACCCATAATAAATGTTAATCTCAAATAATTTGACAGCCAAAATTCTAAAATATCAATTTTCTTACATAATCATGTAGCAGAAATTAAACTTGTGATTTTTAATAACTGTCATGTTAACAAAAAGGCTTCAAATTAAGAAAATAGTATACAAAACCTCATTGTAAAAAAATAAGCAAAACACGCTGCTCGTTATTGCAGAAGAATGGGAGAGGCTTCTAAATGTGAGCAGATTTTCAGGAAAGTGATGTGTGATTTAGCTAGCAAGAAATAATTTGGCCAAAACTGTGAAGAACCTAGCTGCTGTTTAAAATGAGGTATAACTTAATAGGCATGTCCTCTTTAAGCTCAAGTTCAGTGCAAAACTGGAATCCTTGTCAGTGGATCAGAATATTTTATAAGTTACTACTTCTACTTTTCTTCCCTGTATTAATTTGTCCTTTGAATCTAGAAATGCTGATCCTCAAAGGAAATCCATCCTCCCATAACATTTAACCTCTTTACAAAAGTTCCTGTGATGTGATGTTTCAGCCTCTTTCATTTGAAATACAAGATCAGAGTAGGGATTATTATGCTTTTTCTGCAATAATATAGCTCAAGTTTAAAGAAAAATGAGCAGATGTATGAAAGTGTGTTGGCCAATTTGGAGTCTCAGTCCAACGTGCCTGGGATATACCATTTCAGCGTAACACCTAACTTTCTTCTACTCTTTCTAATTTTGGCATTCATTTATTGAGTTTTCCAGATGAGACACCTATTTGACACAGGTTAAATTATTTTTAGAGAAGTAGGAGATGATTCCGAGAGTTAGTGGCAAGAACGGTGTTTCCTTTGTTAGAAGCAGCAAAGAGGCTTTGGCCTCTCCTGAGCCTTTTCACCCTGCCTTCTCCCAGACCTGCTGATACAGATGCAGCAAGAATTTAAAAGAGCATTTTGATGAAGTGAACAAATAATAGCAACTGTCTACACGTGAGGAGTTATGTATGCAATTCAGTTGAAATAACTTTTCATGGTTCTGTAATAGAAAACCTCAAAGTAACTGAACTTCTAGAACAAGTTTCAAAACGATTCCAAACTTTTGTCCCTTTTAGCTAATCGTGTGGAAACTATATTTTATTTTTCCTGTTTATATTTTATTGTTTCTAAATCACAAAACAACTCAAATACAAATCATATAAATTTTAAAGCAGAATATACCTTTTAATATTCTTTCAAATATTGAATTTTTTCATCTCTGAATCTTACATCAGAGTGACGTGAAACATTTAATCATTCCTCTTTTTAGTATTTGTATAGAAATAGATCAAATTTTGAAGGACATTAACTTAAATGACTTAGATTTGTAGTTTAGGTATTTTTCTTTCACTGAGTGTCTTTAAATACATAGAATAACTATTTAATGACTAAAAATTATAAGAAATTAATAAAATATAACTTTATGGCTCAGACTTCATGAGAAAAATTCAACAATAGTTTCACAGACAAAAAAGTTTCATGTGAAGAACTGGATATGAAGTACTTTATTGTTGACAGTATTGCTGTCTTGAATTGCGGACCACTCACCTGTGACTGCAATTCCCTATGTGAAAGTTAGATGAATTTGAGAAAGTATTTGAAGAATAATTGATTGATTAGAGAGTACCCTGTTTAATTGGTCACAGTTCAAATTGCTTATTGATTAAAAAGTGCTTTACTTAGTGTCACTTTTTAACATTGTTAAGAAAGTAACTTTCTGCATGGTAACTCTTATCTTGACATTAGCAAAACACTTTTTAAAAATGTTTGCTGAATGCTTACTACACTAGACACTGGTGTAGGCATGAAAAAAATAGTAGCTAACGTGATGGATACGTTCCCTGCCCTCAGAAACTGAGTCAGGAGCTGATTCAACCAACACGTGCAATGCTGTTAGATAGTTTTCACTGTGCAAGAAGTTTCAAAGTTTATCTGTCACTTCTTAAGTATATTCTTCACAAAGTTAATTCTCTGATATTAATATATACTGTGATAAACCAAATGTATTCTAACTAACCTTAAATCTGCATAGCAAGTTTTCTTCTTAATGCGGTAAGAGGAGTTGAAATATCCTTTTGTAAATACATGAGCCCCATTTAACATTCATAGAAAACTAAATTACCCTTTGCAATGTAAAAAAGAAGTCCACTTTCAAAGTTCTGATGGGGGTTTCACACAGCGGAAATAGAGAAAAACATGAGAGCGCTTTTTCCCATTCTGACGACTGTTTCACCCTCTTCAGCATCCATTCCTACCTTCTTTTTTGGTGAGACTGTTTCCCAGAAAGAAATGGGTTTTTAAACATTTTTAATAATATTGTTGTATTATAAGGAAAATAATTCTTACAGACATTGAAAAATATATTGGTACTGAGATACTTTTGATTTTGTCTTCATTATTGTTTTGTCAGTTTTTAATTTTTAAAATTAAAAACACATGATCCAATTTCTTTTTAAATTATGGTAAAAAATAAATAGAATGAAATTTAAAATTGTAACAATTTTAACTGTGAAGTTCACTGACATTAGTGCATTCGTCTTGTTGTGCAGTGATTACCAAGGATTATTTTGTAACTAAGGAAGAACTCCTTCACAATAACTGAATATTATACAGAAGCCTCAGGTAAAGCTATTTGTCTACATGAACAATTTAAAGCATGTATTGCTTACATACCTGAAATTTTACGTATTCTTTGAAACTTTTAATTAAATGAAAATATACTGTACATACTTTTTATCTTATTTGCTGGCCATTTTTGCAACAAAGATGTGCTTCATAGATAAGTGTTTTCTGGGGCTCCTGTGGCTGGCTACTTCACTGAGCTTACAGTGTTTCACTGAGCTTGTCACTTTATCATGTTTCCGGACCTCTGGAGGACCCATAAAAGGACAATAAACTTGCTGCGGTGTCTTAAACTAACTGAACTTGTGATTCCATTTGGGAACACTCATCGCTGTCCTGGACTTTTCCTGATCCCTGGTTCCTGGACTCCATTCTGGCCTAAGACAGCTTCAAGGCTGTCAGCGGTTCCCAAGGCCTGAGACCTTGAGCAATGTTTCCAATTATGCATTTAATAAAATTACAAATTAGCAGTATTTAGCAAAGTGGGAAAGGGAAAGGGGTAGATACATTGAGTCAATAACAATGCCAACAACTAGAAAATCCTGGTGTGAACAGAGCTAAGTAATATAATTTACTGCAGTACTTGTTAGGAACTCCAGTGTGTTACTTACTTTTGAGTTTTGACTAAAAAGACAGAATATACAATGAATTCCAAATTATTCAAGCAGGAGCTTCCTTTTCTGTTGAGGAATATTTTGAAAAACTAGTGTCCCAAGGCAAATCTTTTGATTAAAAATAAAAATAAATGTTAAGTGAGATCTCAGAAACATATTTCATCTGGATGCCCTAATTGTACCCTAATTTTTATGGTGTTTAGAGCAATTGCCTGAGATAGTTCTAAGCAAGATCCATATAGTTTCTCATGAACCTCTGATAAGCCAGGAAGTATATCCAAATTAGAATTTTGGAAATGCAAATCAGCATGCTGATGAAATTCTTTAAATTTTCTGCTTCTTTTATTTGCCCAATAAAGGATGGAGTAAGGACATTTTTTAGATATTTCAAATAGCTAGAAAGATGTGAAGTAAATTATATTGTGTTTAAATGGAAACTTACAAAAGTATACATGCATAGGTGATAGAAGAAGGTGTTAGAAAATAAAACATCAACATTTTCTAACATCTGGCAACTTGTAGTAGTTTTACATACCATATTTTGCATAACCTGTGGGGATTATTTGAATGCATTAAAAATTCTAATGAAAGGTTGCATAATATCTTACTAGAATGTGTTTAATTACTTTTGAGAATCACTAAATGATCACGCAAATTATGGTCATGTCATAATGGAAGTGTTTGGATTCTAAGTATGCTAGAGTTATTATGATCTATTTATTATTGGCTAGTGAACTTTTTACTATTTGTTCAATAGAATAAATAACATAAATTATCCCAAAGCACTCCCCTGCACACCATAGATTGACTAATTTATGTTATTGTTGGTAAAAACTTTATGCGAGTTACAATTAGATGGTATATATTTATATCTTTTTTGACATGTATTACTCAAATTTGATATTTTATATTTTTGAAAGACTTTTGCCAATGTATCTTAACAATATTTTATTTGCCTCAATTATCATTTTCTGTCATGATTGATAAATACAATTCCCAGGTTTAAGTCACATAAACATGAATTCTTCCTCCAAGTTCATTTTATAAATTTCAAAGAAACCTCTAAGAAGCGTTATTTGTTAATACCCTATTTGTTGCCTTAAGGAAGGTTTGTATAAAGGTTTTCTCTTTTTCTCCAATAGTGTTAGGGCACTGAGGATGTGAACTCTGGCAAGTGTTAACAAGTCGATTCACTAGAAATGTGCCTCATCATGCATGCTGCCTTTTATTTTCTTTGCTCAACAAGGATGCAATCAAGAAAATACTGAGCTGTTAAGAGCAGATCCTGTACTTAATCTTAGCCAAAGACTAAGAAAAGATAAGGCAATATTGAATAATTAAGTAGAAATGCGTGATCCATATTTTTGTGTACCTTTAGAGCAGTGGTTCTCAAACTTCATCACGAAATAGAACATCTGAAAGTCATGCTACTCCTGATGGAAAGTTAATTCTTGACATATTTAAGAATACATGACTTGAACCAGGCATGGTGGTGCACACCCGTAATCTCAGCACTTGGGAGGCTGAGGCAGGAGAATCATTGCAAGTTTGAGACCAGCCTGGGCTACAAAGTGAGCTCAAGGCCAGCCTGAACTGCATAGCGAGACCCTGTCTCAAAAAGACCAAATAATAATAATAATAATAATACATGAAATGGTATCAATACTAAGAGAAACTACAAGTGCATTATATGTGTATATTATAAACTCTTTAACATGAATATAAAGGATCAAACAGTTGAACAATTCTTCAGTTAAGTGATCACCATTCTGAGAAAATCCATCTATGTATTTTATGACCTTTGGACATTTATTTTGGACATTCAGACTCCACAATTATTTGGAATCACCGTTTTATGGAAGCTTTTTTGGGGAAAACATCATATAACAAAAAAATGAAATCAAGTGAAAGTTGGAGAAAGACTGGCCAAATTGAACTAAGCAATGGAATGAATATTTTTTCCCAAGTTTTCAGTCTGTTCTTATAACTTGAAGACCATTACTCTAAAATCTATATTAAAGTTTGTTGATCAAAGATAAAAATGATAATCAATGGTATCTCAGTCTATAATACACAATTCTTAAAATTAGGATCCTGAAGATTTATTCAGTGATACACTTTTTAACAAACATAAGTATTTTGAGAATAGTGCTTATTTTTCTGTATACGTCTATAATGTTTTCTTTGTGATAATGTGTGTGTTAGGAGTCATAAGCATAACTAAGTTACTACTTTGGGAGTAAATTTTTAAACTTTGGAAATAAGAAACCTGTTTTTAAAAAAGGAAGTCAAGTAACTGTGGTACTTTTTAGATTCCCATCAATTTATTTGACAGTATCAATTCACCAGCTGACATGGTAGTTTTTTCTTTTTTCTTTTTTTGTTTGTGTTGTGACAAATCTTTTTAAAGTGTTCTCTTCCCCCTTCGTCCTCTTGGTCTCTTCTGGCATGAATTTATGGGTAATTTTTTCTTGAGTGCTTTATTTTGATTTCTCTTTTTCTTTGAGAACACAAGAATGCTTTATCTTTGTCAAACTTTTTTATTTTAAGGGTAAAAGAATGAAAACATATTAGCAGACACACAGACATTTACAAAATAACACAAAAACAATACAAGCAACACATATTTTCAGACAGGAAAATTTCAGATAGGAAATTAGCAATGGTGGTTGTATTACATATTGATATGTTCAAACTGGTTACTCAAATAAACAAATATAGGCCTGTAAGACTGATTAAACAATTAAATATTAACTGATCCTTTCAATAAAGTAATAGGAATCAGCAGTACAACTATCTTAGCTATCCTGTACATACCTATATAGATGTTTCCCTTCTTCCTCTCTTTTCTCCTTTCCCTCATCCCAGTTGTCCCTCCCTTTGAACAATTTCTTCCCCTTTCATAATATCTGTTGTACCTTTTAGAGTTTATTCACTCTTTCAGGTTCTTACACTAGGGACACAATATGGTGTTTACACATGCCGGTCTGATTTATTTCACTTATGAGTATGGTCTCTAGTTGTGACCATTTACCTATAAAACCCCAAATTTATCTTTCTTTATAGCTGGGTAATATTCCATTATATAAAAATACCACAACTTTTTTATCCATTCCTCAGCTGATGGGCATTTGGGTTGCTTCTATGATTTAGCTATTACAAATTGTGCTGCTATAAACATGGGTGCACATATATCGCTGTGGTATGAGGCTTTCAGTTCTTCTGGAAAAATACTCAGAAGGAAAATAGTTGGGTTGAATGGGACCTCTAATCCTAGTTTACTGAGGAATCCCCAAACTAATTTCCACAGTAGTTTCACCAGTCTGCACTCCCACCAACAGTGGAGAAGGGTTCCTTTTTCCCCGTAGCACCTCCAGCATTTGTTATGGGTTGATTTCCTGATGATAGCCATTCTTTCTGGGATGAGATGAAATCTCAGTGTTGTTTTAATTTGCATTTCTTGAATGGCTAATGATGTTTAACATTTTTTATATATTTATTTGCCATTTGTATTTCTTTATCTGAGAAATGTGTATTCATCTAAAGTGCCCATTTACTTGTTTTTATTTTTCATTAGTACATATTTTTCCAATATATAATAACTGCATTTGTCATGCACAGTTGGTACTTGTACATAACAAATCTTAATTCTTCTTTCATCCTCTTTCCTCTGTCTGCTGCAGTTTTTGATACCCTTTCATTTTGCAAGAAGTCTGTCTGTTCTTATTATCTATCTTTCATTTTCCTCTTTAGTTCACTTATACTTTGTATTTCTCATATAAGAGAAACCATGTGATATTTAAGCTTGTGTCTTATTTATTTCACTTAATATTCTATTTTTTCTATTTATAGTGTTGATATAAAATTTAAATTATTTGTTAGTAAAACTGAACTATTACATTTTATTAATATTGCCCCTTTTAATCAGTATTTAATGAAGCAAAATACAGTGAATCAGCTGGCTCGAGTGTATAGGTAAAATTGTCCTTACAAGTATTTTTTTTTTCTCAAACAGATTGCGCATGTTTATTTTTGGGTGAAAATAGCAATTATATAATTATATAGTTTACTAATGCCATTCATCACTCTTTAGTACGTACTGGACACCACTGTAATCACCTTTCAAACACTGTCACTCAGTCTTCACTATAATGGTTTGGTCGGTATGAGTAGGCATCGGGTTTTTCTTTTCAGCAGTTAAGAAAGTTGAGACTTGAAGGATTCTAATGACTTGCTGATGTGGAGTGGCTCCTAAGTGGAGAAGAGCTCAAGTTAACCTGATTCCAGGTCTGAGATCTTGACTGCAGTGCACATGTGCAATCCTAAAATGCTACCACATTTGCTAAAATTTTAGAGCTGAGTATCTGAGGAAGTATAAAATTTTGATCATTTCAAATTAGAATGGATTATGCTCTTGATACCCATCAGTAACCACAGACAGTCACATTTCAAACACTGTAGTCTTGATACATTTGAAAAATGTGCGTGTGCTTTTTGCTTTTTGTTTTGTTTGTGATACACATAACTAGTGATTAAGTGAGTAATATCTTTGAGGGACCTGAGTTTTAGATCAAAACAGACAGCAATTCCATCTGTACCCTGTTCTCTACCAACCCCCAACCAAGTTCTTCAAGATTAGAATAGGAAAAAAAGTGTCCAGGACAATCTGGCTACAATGTTGCATGTTTTGCTTGTTAGCCTAGATGAATTTTACCCCTAGGTGCATGTCCATTTGACTTCACATCTATGTTACAGGTGTTCTTAGTTTTGAGAAGGTATCAGGTTTTTTTCATGTTTTAAGGAATGTAATATTGTATTTTTCAGCGTTTATAGAAATAGAGCATAGAGCCCTCACTTAAAAGCTGAAGATGAGTCTTTTTAGTAAAAACCCATCTCCTCTCCTGTGTTCTTTCCCTCTTCATTTCTACCTTCCTCCCCCCATGTACATTTCAGCCCAGAACTCTCTCTGACCCTGAACTCAGCACACTTCCATGCCATTCTCTGCTTGAAAGAACCCCCTAGTCTCTATGTGGTATGGTTATTCATCCTTATGCAATCATCCTGAGTCTTACCTTCCCCTAAACCTCCTATCTAAAAGAATAAAGAAACTTTTGTTTAGGCCTTTTCTAGTATAGTAGCTAACATGTAGTGGGAGAGAAACAAATGATTTATGGAATTGTCAACCACATTAAAAATGAATTAGAGACTGATCTACCTGTCAGGAGGCCTCTTCTCTCTTAGAAAACCTAAAGCTCCTTGTTTAAATTTCAAACACCTTCTCCCTTTGTGGCTATAACTGGCTTGGACTGCACATAGCCAAATGAACATTTGTGGACAATAGATGCCAAATAATGCAATTTTATTGAAATAATGCATGTGGCTTTTTTGTTGGCGGGAGAGTATATTGCTATCCCATCATATATACTTAGTTCAAAAATGCAGCATAAGGAAAAAAACAGATCCCATCTGCCAGGCAAAATAGCTATAAAGTAGAAAAATCAGTTTTCTAATGAATCCATCGAGAGTAACTGAGTTATTTTTTAATGTAAGGGCAAATAAACTCTTAAGCAGAGTTGCATAGCCATATAGTATTCTTTTAATTTATAGCAAAACCAAATCCAAATTCTTGTTTTAGCTAACTTTGAGTGTTCCCAAAAGAGAGAATGATTAGACAATACAAGTAGGCTTACGCTGACCTTTTCCTGAGAGCTGGCTCACAGTGTGGGGGCTAGAATTCCATCCTCAAGACAAGAAATGTTTACTTTTCTTACATTTCTTATTTCTTGAGACTCACAGAACAACTTGGCTAGAGTCTCATGTTTTCTCTAGCACACGCTCACAGTAACAAGGAGGCTGCTCTTCACATTCCAGCCTGAAGGGTGTAGAATGAGGCTGAGCACCTGCTATTTCTTCTTTGTGGCCAGAAGCTTCTGGCTCAACTCTAGAATTTCCATTTTGTTGAATATTTTTCCTTAAAACTAAGAAAAATCCCTTATACTGAGAAAAATTAATTATAACACACATCCAGTAGAAACCAAAATCTTGTAAACAAGTATTTAGGGCTTGTTATTAAGATCCATTGCTCTCCTTGAAAGCCATAAACTTCCCAGTATCCTCCTGCACAGCGGGGTGGATGCAGAAATATGACTTTCATCCCACCTTTCTGCCGTATGAATTGAATTATCTTGGACATTAGTTTGATCCACCTAATTTGGGAAGGGAATAGCTTGTTTGATCTACCATGAAGGTTAATGTAGGCATTTTCATATCATTATTATTAAACTATTCAAGTTGTTTGGATAACTATACATAAATCATTTGAAGGCATCGTAACAATCTCTTGACACTCAGTCCTCAGTCTTGAAGTCAGAAAACTTAGTTTGTGTCCCAATTTCACCTCTGTGAAGCTGTGTACTTTAAGCAAAAAACCTTAAGCTTTTGAATTTCATTATACTTATCTGCACAAAGAGAAATAAGACTCTTCACTCAGAATTATCAACTAGTTTAAATGAAGAGAAGTGTGGCAACTGGAACTTATAGAAGCTTAATAGATACAAGCAGCACAGGGGTTATAGAACGCAAGTTTTATCCACTAGTAGTAATGCCATTAACAATGTTAATGATGGCACCCAGATTTTTTCATTCATGCTCTCAGGCTCAGAACTCAGAAATATGATAACTGGGCGTGCCGCGTGTTTTAAGCTGAATTACACTGGCAAAGCTGCAGAAACACCAATGTCCCTCTGAGGACCTCCTGTGACAGGTGCCCTGCCCTATATCAGGAGGGAAGAAATGTTACTCAGAGTCAAAGAAGAGTCAGAAAGAACCAGTCCTGCTAAATTCCTCTAAATTTCTTACCATTTGATCATATCTTTTCTCTCTGAATCATATTTTTTCTTTTCACAACTATCCATAAAACCAGTTTTGCTGGGCCTCTAGATCTTCATTTGCAAAGGTTTCCATATACTGTACAACTTTAGGTAAATAAACTTATTATACTTCTCTCTTGTTAACCTATTTGATTTTTTGCTTGTTTGTTTTATGGGGCTCACCCAGGACCCTTGATGGATGAGGGAAAGATCGTACCTTTTGTCTCCATCATTACTGGGTGCAGAAAAGTAGTCTGGGTGTTGTATGTGTGTCAGATTCTCAGTGCCTTAGAAGCCATTGAGCCAAATACTCTTACTGCAGTTTTCCTTTGCAGAGTCTTTTATCGATATTGTCCTTACGGGATGGTACTTTCCAAACCATGAATCAGAACACAGGAGGAGATTATGGAAAGTTTAAGGTGATGTATTTGAAGTTAAAGGCCCTTTAGGAAAATTCAGCATTAATCACTAGAGTTATCCCTTCTATGACATGCCTTTAAGTCAAAGAAGCAGACTGAAAGGGATCCCCACCTTTAAAATCATCAAAGAAATAGACTCAAATAGCTAAATCATCCTTCTAGCACTTCTACTTTTGAGTAGAACAGATTTGCTGACATCTAAATCATCTTAAATTCTAAATCTCTATTTTAATTTCTTTTCATTAGAAGATACATACTTACTGTTGTTAACAATAACAGTTTCTAGTACTACTTGGACGGCTACTACAAAGAGCCGTTAGAAGAACATTTGCTTCTTAGTGAGAGGTAAGAGTGTCACACACATTGTCACACATGAGGAACTGGGAGACTGGGCATTTGAGAAGGTCGTGCATGTAATACCGCTGACCGATTCCAGTGAGATGCTGTGCAAGCTTTGGAAACCCTGCCCTACAACTTACAATCCATGGTAACCTAATACAGTAAACGAGGCAGTTCACTGTCTCTGTCATTTCTGCTTCTAATTAAATCAAAGGCTTTATTAGGAGCAATTTGCTGCTCTTTCAGCTTTGGGCCACAGACCAATCTGCCCCGGGGCACAAGCCACCACTTTCTGTCAGTGGAGGAAGGTGGGAGCCAAGGGGAGAAAGAAGAAGAAAAACCCTCGCCCTGCAACCTTGAGGGTCCAGGGAAAATGTGTTCAGTGTATAAAATAATAGATTCCCAGGCTGAAAAAGGTCTTAAAGCCCACGGTCTGACCTCTGATTCACTGAAGCACTCATTTCTATAGCCTGGGACCCACACAACCTTATCTTGAACGCTTTCGGTGATTCTGTCCCATGGTTGCTAGAAATATCTTTCTTAAGTTAAGAGATGTGATATTTTTGTAGTCTCTCCAGTCTTTGGGAATCAAGTCTTGATTGTCCTCTTCTTGGCAGTCCTTTAAATATTTCCATGTTTTATTATTCCTTTTCACTTCAGGTGAAAAGTTCATAGTGCTTTAACTGCTCCTGATACCATTGCCACCCTTCTCTGAGTACAAGGTAGTGTGTTTCTTGTAGTTGCTGAAGCTGTTAGCTATAGTTTACAATGCATTATCATATAAGACTTACTGGCTTTTTTCTGATTATATAAGAAATATATGTTTGTTGTGGTGATTCATCCATAATCCTGCCTCTGAGAGAACTGCTTATTACATTTCTATGTGCTTCCTTTTATTTGTATATATTGTATACCATTTTTGAAAAAGTGGATTATGTAAATAATGTTCCCTGTTTTATTTCTTATATTGTGGTTTGAACAATTTCCCATGTCTCTTTAAGAAGATGTTTCCAGCACATTCTATACTCAATCATGAAAATGTCCTCCTGACCCCTTCACCCTAAGTACTGCAGAGAATCCTTTTGAAGTACTTAGTCAACATCAGGAAGATGGCTTCAAAGGCTTGAAGCACTTGCCAGGTAATCATTGGTAACAAAACCCTTTATGCACAACGGAAAGCAATGATTTCTATTTAGAAAGTTGGCTTAAACTGAGAACACTTCTATCTTGTTGACTAAGTCTTCCTTCTTGAAAAGACACTTCTCTCAAGCAGATAAAGAAATTTACACTCTCTATTCACCTGACACTTAATCTTTGTGGGCTCATGATGACAAAATGAGTGCCATTAGCCCAAGGAGACTCTCCTGATGACAGAGGTGGATCTCCAGTGAAAGGAGCCTCATGGAGGTAAGGCAGCACACGGCTTTGTAACCATGGTTACTTTAAGTCTGAGATTATAAATGTGTTGTTTCCATCATGAAAGAGGCATTAACATTCCTTTACGTCTCCCCGTGAAAATTGTGCTATTCTGGCCAGCCTGTTTACTTACTTATCTCTCAAGAGATGGCTAGGTTTAGTTAACACTTAAACATTAACCTTGAGATACACACTGGAGTGGTCAGGAGACAATGCAGCAGGTTGTGGAACTATTTGAAAATAAGAAGGAATCACCTTAGTGAAATGTTCCTATTCTGGGAGAAGTTAAATTTTTTCTTATAATTCTTTTCAAGAATTTGCTCATGGTGACCCAGAAAATTCTGGAAATGATCTTTCATACCCTTATGCATGCACCTGAATGACATAAAGGGTGAAATGGAAGGTATTTTGGAACGCAGACCTTAAGATAAAAACTGCAGTCCGTTCTGCAGCTAATCACCCATCTAGTTGTAGGAGATGTCTTCTTGTAAATGGTAAAAAGTATGCACTGCAAAGCACTGGAATGATTTCACACATTCACCATGGTGAAGTGGGCTGTGCTTTCATGACCAGGCTGTCACCCCATTTTGGGAAAAGACCAGCTCATTGTTTTCTTTCCTTTTGCAGTGAACAACCTGACAACCACAGAATTTTTATAACTTGCAGTAAGAGGCTGATTATTGTAAACTATTATGTCTATTACAGGAACACTGTATTGTTTCTATTTACATGAGATTGTTTGAAGAGTGTATCTCAATATGAGTTATTCCTCATTACTTATAATAAACTTTTAGGATAAGGAGACTTTGAATTGATTTCTCAAAAACCCTCCAAACTCCATTATTAGCTTTTCTCAACCACTTTTCTGAAGTTTTCTTTGCCTTGTAAGACAAAATGTATCTCTCAAAGCTGTACTGTATCACTCAATATGATAGACCTGCTCTGCTTACCTCAGTCTTATACATCCAGCAGAATTTAGTTTAAACAGTTTTCTCAGAGAAACTTTCCGGTACTTTGTGCTAAATTAACCAGACTATTACCCTACTGCCCGATCACATTCGATACCCTGGTAGCACCTTAAATTTATGCATGTACTCAGCATATTTTGCACATAAATGTTCTCCATAAATGTTTGCTGAATGAATAACACCTAAATACTGTAGACCATGTTAGGTTTCTTGAAGAATGAGCTTTTTTAGCTTTATCTGAGAAACAAGATAAACAGGGCAACTCTCTGCTTTGGAAGGCGAACTCTAGAACACTGAACTTGACTCTGTCTAGGGCTACATCCTGAGGAAAACTCAGAGTTTATAAACATAAACCAAGGGTAACAGTGGGTCACAAAAAGTGTAAAAAATCCTCCCTGTGATGGAAGAGTCAAAACACCTTGTGTTCTCATGGTAAGTTTTATTTGTAAGCGGTAAGAATCACTTTGCTCCATTGAGAAGACTGCAGCACTTGTCAACTTGACGCTCTCCCCAGGGGATATGGAAAGAACCTCTCACTATTGAAATGGAAAGAAAGATTAAATGAAGATTCAGGGTTAATGCATTCTTGGAAATGAGATGTTATGGAATACACTCCTCTTCACTCTTAACACTGTCAAAAACAGTTTTAATAAATGCACTATACTAACAAGATCATAAGGAAGTGTACTAGATATTCTCTGATCCTGTAAAGTTTGTGTAAGAAGTTTGACAAAGCATTTATTTTCTCATTTGGAAATGTATTTATAATAAAGGCATAACATCAAATAAATACTTGTAAGACAAATACTCAATTGCCTTTCTTGAAATGGATAAAGTTAAATTAAACCCAGAGCTTGTAAAACCTCTATGTTGGAAAGAAAGCCAAACTTGAAGTCTGGGGCCCAAAGCTGTAGTAAAACTTTCTGCTCTACATTACTGTGTATGCTAACTTGTTTGATATTCAGTTTAAATACACTTGAAACAATTAGATTAATTGACTTTATCACCTACAAGCTTTACCATTCTGTGGCCCAAAATGCTCAAGATGATTAGAGAGCTCCAGCTGGCTGCATTGAAATTGTTTCCTGCATGGGAAGAGAAGAGCTGTCTTGAAGGGGATGGACTGATGAGAGTTGCTGGAAAAAGAGGCACAATGCTTTTGGATAGAAGATGAATAACTGAGAATAGTGTGGATTAGTCTCCTAGGGCTGTCATAGCAAAGCAACACAAACTGCATGCTTTTTTAAACATAGAAATACAGTACCTCACAATCCTTTGGGCTAATAGTCTGAAACCAAGATACGAACAGCCCCTCTCTGCTCTGAAATTTGTAGGGGTGAATCCTTCATTGCAGTTTCCTACACTCCTCTGACTTGCTGGTAACCTTGGCATTCCTCTTCTGTGGATGTGATGCGTGCTATTGCCCTGCATCTCTGTCTCTGTCTCTGCCATGGCAGTCTTGTAAGGACAGTAGTCATTATCAATTAGGTGCTCAGCATACTGCACTATGATCTCATCCTAAGTAATAGCATCTGCAATTATTCCATTTCCAAGAAGGTCATATTCTGAGATACTAAGGATTTCAATGCCACATTTTTTCATATATCCACCCCCCATATTCAACCCCATAAAACCTTGCTTCTGGAGAGCCAGTGTTCCAGGAGCGGCTAGACACCTGGGCTTGAGTCTGTGCTCGCCCACACCGCCACGGTTCCCAGCTGAAAC
>NW_004955448.1:18074866-18079777 GCF_000276665.1 Chinchilla lanigera
AATATGTAATACAACCACCATTGTTAATTCCCTACCACTTTGTTTGGAACTCTGTATTGTCTGTATTGTGCTTGTGATATGTTGTAAAATGTTGTACGTCTGTTAATGTTTCTCTCCTTTTATCTTTAAAATAAAAAAAAAAAACCTTGCTTCTGAGATTGGATGTTTTTCTCATCCCACCAAGAAAACTTTTTTTTTTTTTTGTCTTTTTGAGACAGGGTCTCACTGTGCAGTTCAGGTTGCCCTTGAGCTCACTTTGTAGTCCAGGATGGTCTTGAACTTGCTGTGATCCCCCTACCTCAACCTCCTGAGTGCTGGGATTACAGGCGTGCACAACCACATCTGGCTGACCCTTTTGAATATTTGTTTTTTCAGTTGCTCCTCTTGGAAATAGTAGTATCATAAATATGCCCTCTATCTGTTTCTATCATGTGTAACTTTTATAAGGCCATAAACCATTGCCATCCCTAAGAGTCTAATAGTTTTTTTGAGAAGGCAGAACATACTCTTGAAATGAGTGAAAGGCTATATGATCAAAGGAAGCCTTTTAATAGTATATACCATTATTGTTTGCCTGCACAAAGACATTTGCTTTGTTACAGATATTACAAAAGTTTTATTTTGTTTTAAACATAAATTACATAGATAATAATGATGCATTATATGTTTCTCCAAAAAGCTAGAAGAAAGTTTAGAGTCTGCCAAAACAAAATGATAAATGTTTGAGGAAATAGGTGTGCTTACTTTAATTAGAACACCACACAGTGCAAAGATAAAATAACACAGAAAATATGTGCAATTATAGGTGTCAAACTTTAAAATTGAGATAAACAAAATAAAACTCATTTGTAATTTTTTTTCTGTACATTTAATTTTCCATTTAATTTCTCTATTTTCAATAAAATGAAATTATTACAGTTAGTTATAGTCCAGACTGTTTTACTATTTAGAATTATAAATATGACACATAATCATGATGTCTGACAGTGAATTTTAAATCTTCATTTTTGTTCAACAAAAATATTTTGGCTGTGGATTGAATGGATTTTTATTATTTGTTATAAACTCAGTCTGTGAGGTTGAGGGAATACTGTCTGAGATGTCTTATAATCACCACTGGGGGTCCAGGATATTGAGATTGGAGGTCAATTTATTTTGAAGTTGAGTGGATAGGAAAGAAGTGCTTTTGGAGAAGTCCTATTACAGTGAATAAAATGGATATGCTCTATACAATGAGTTCCCGAGAAAAGCACCAAATTTTTTTGAACATAGTAAATCAAGAGGAGGCAGAAGAAGTGATGGTATTAAAATCAGAGAGGAGGAAGAAATGAAACCCTTTGTTCTTAAATAGTATAGTTGTCTGTCTAGTAAAGCTCAAAAATTAGTAACAAACAAACAAACCAATGAACAAAAACCCTTGGAATTATAGCAAGTTTCCAGGATACATGGCTAATGCATGAATCATCAATGCACAGTAGAATTTGAGATTAAAAATAACATATTATTTATAATAGCATACAAAATGTGAAATACTTAAGTATAAATTTAATGAAATATGTACAGAAATAAATGTAGGAGGAGATTTTAGAAATCTGATAGAAGAAATCAAACAATCAAATAAATGGAGAGATATTTCATGTTCATGAGTAGGAAGACAGTGTTACTATGATGTCACTTCTTCCCAAATGGCTCTACAGATTCAAAATAATCCCAGTCAAGTTCCCAGAAAATCATCCCATGGATGTTGAAACACTGAATATAAAGTTTATACTGAGAGACAAAAGACAGACTTGCCAACATGATATTCAAAGAGAAAAATGTTCTTTAAGGCTACCAGGTATTGTCTTACCCAGTGTTTCAGAAATCACACTCCTTGGTATTTACCTAAAGGACTGGGAAATTTATGTTCACACAAAAGTTGCACACAGATGTTTATAGAAGCTCTATTCATAACTGCAAAAATTTGGAAAAAACAACATGTTCTTCAGTATGTGGAAAGATAAAACTGTGGTACACATTTGTAATAGGATATCATTGCCCACTAAAGAGAGATAAATGTCTGACCGTGGTAAGACAAGGAGGAAACACAGACATGCATATTTTAAGAAATGCCAATCTAGAAGTGACAAGTATTGTATGATTACAATTATACAAGATGCCAGAAAAGGCAAAACTATGAAGATAAAAGGGATCAGTGATTGACAGGGAGTGGGAGGAAGGAAGAATTAAAGAACTGAAAGGAATTTTTCTGCAGGTGAAACTATTTTGCCTGATGCGAGAGTGATGGATTCATATTGTCATTCAAGGGGTAAAACCAAAGAAGATCTGTTAAGTATGAAACCTAATCTGGACTACAGATTTGGGGTGATGATTATACATCATTGTAGATTGAACAATTGCACAGTGAACAATTCTAGTTGGTAGTAGGAAAAGCTACCTTCCATTGCATTTTGCTGTAAACCTAAAACTAGTCAGAAGTGCATGTATAATGTAGTTAGAGAGTGAAAATTGTAGGACTAATCAAATTAAATTTTAGAAATTAAAAATATTTCCAGAATTAAAGAATACATTTGATGAGCTCATTCATAGAGTAGATGTTAAGGAAAAATAGTCAGACTAAAAGATAGATAAATAGAAATTTTTTGAAGTGAAATGCAAAAGAAAGAAATTGGGATAGGAGGATAAAACAAGAAACAAATATACAAGAACCACTGGAAGTGGTCAAAAGGTATAACATGCATATAACTGGAATTCTTTTCAGATAAAGGAGAGAAAGAAGAGGAAGCAGAAGAAATATTTGAATTAAAAATAACTGAGAATTTAACATAAGAATAGTTACAAAATTACATAATCATACAGCTCAGAAAACCCCAAACAGGAAAAATAATAGCAAGCATAGGGGCGGAGATCTCGCTCATTGGCAGAATATGTGTTCAATTTGCACAAGCCTCTGGGTTTAATCTGTAGCATCAAATAAATAAATAAATAACAAATTTATAACTCTGCAAATAAAATTCAAACTGCAGAAAACTGAAGACAAGAAGAAAATCTTTAAGTAAGTTAGAAAGTGGTAAATAAATTACTTATAGACATGATCTCAGCAGAAACCACGTAAACAAGAGTAGAATTACGTGAAATTTTTAAAGAGTTGAAAGGACTTTGAATTCTATGTTTGCAAGAATTATTCTTCAAAAGTAGAACTATAAAAACTCTCTCAGATGAACAGAAACTAAGATAACTTACTACCAGGAGTTCTACCATGCAAGAAATGTTAAAAGATATTCCTTGGGGAGAAAGACAATTATATAAGTCAGAAACTCAGAACTGCATCAAGAAAGAACATGGAAAAAGGAATAATAACAAAAGGATAAACTCTGTTATTTTTCTTGTTTTTAATTGACCCAAAAGATACCTATTTAAAGTAACTCTCAGAAGAATGTATTAGGTAATCACAGCATATGGATAGGTGAAGTGAATGATAGCTATGTCATTGGAAATGGACAGAGGAGTTTAGAGTACCTACATAAAGATACTTGCATTATGTATGAGGTGGTATCATGCTGTTTGAAGGTCAATTTAGATTAATTAATGATATATATTGTAAACTCAAAGGCAACTACTAAATTTATTCTTCAAGAAAAGGATAGAAATAAAATGGAACCATATAAAACTCTCAATCAAAAAAGAAAGGGCAGGAAAAAAGTGGAGAGAGATCAAGTTACAAATGCAAAGAAGAGAAAACAGTTGCAATATGATAGATATTTAACTAAATAGAAAGAATGACTTTAAATATAAATGGACTGAATACACTAATTAAAAGGTAGTTATTAAGCAGACTTTTCAAAAGAAACAAGTTTGTATTTCCTACAGGAAAATCACTACAATTAGTTAAAAGAGAAGGAATGAAGACAGTAACAGTAACCAAAAGAAAATGTGAACAGCTATTTTATTTTCAGACTTCGAAAACATACTTCAGAACACAAAAAACTGTCAGTGGTTAAGAAGTGTTAATCTAATAATACAGTTCTTCAAGGAGATTTAAAAATCTTTAATTTGTGTTTAATTAACTACAATCAAAATCCATGTTGTAAACTGATAAGATTGAAAGTTGAGATGGACAAATATACATTTATAATAGGAGACCATCATACATCTTTCAAAAGATGTAGTTGACTTAAATATCACCAGTTATCAACTGGCAATTGAAATTGATAGAATGTCCAGCAACAGAACACACATTCTTGTCATACTCATATGGAAAGCTCAACAAGATTGACAACGTTCTGGACTGTAAAATATCTTAACCAAATTTAAAGTGAAAGAGATAATGGGGGGACACCAAGATGGCAGAGTGGTGAGCAGCAGAGAAAGAGCCTCTCTGAGAGTTCCCATCCAGATGCTGGAAGATAGCAACACCAGGAGGACAAGAAGGAGGGAAGTGGGTTCCCTTGACCCAGGAGGGATCTACAGGGTGAACTGAACCTCACGGAGAGAGTATAGAGAGAAACTTCAAAGGAGGTAGCTGGCAGGGCCTCCTCCCTGAGATGAGACCCAGTTGTTCCACATGGAAGAGAGCAATTGGGTGGGGGCCATCTTGGAGGGAGGCTGGCTCTGCACTGAACTCAGAGTGCTCCTGGCTCCATCTAGTGCACCCAGCTGGGCTCAGGCCCCTGCCAGGTGCTCTGGCAGTTGCAGGCTGAACGAGCCTGGTCTCATACAGAAGGTGGAGGCTCACTGAGGTTATCCACTACCCTGCCAAAAAGCTACTGCTGGCCTGAAGAGATAAAGCAACATGGATCTGGACTCTGTCTCCACACATTGTCTAGCAGTGACAGCAGAGACAAACCTGGAAGTGGACCTTTTATTTCTCTCTCTCTCTCTCTCTCTCTCTCTCTCTCTCTCTCTCTCTCT
>NW_004955448.1:18082427-18086448 GCF_000276665.1 Chinchilla lanigera
GAAAGAAAGAAAGAAAGAAAGAAAGAAAGAAAGAAAGAAAGAAAGAAAGAAAGAAAGAAAGAAAGAAAGATTTAATAGCAGGGAATAAAAAGACTTGGAGAACCTAAGTGTATTTTGCTAGGTGGAAGAAGCAAATGTTAAAAAGTTACACACTATGTAATTACAACTATATGACATTCTGAAGAGGCAAAACTGTAGACAGTAAGGTCACTGTTTATCAGGGGAAGGGAGAGAGGGCTAGGTGGAGCTCAGAAGAGTTTTAGGGCAAGAAAATTATTCTTTATGGTACTGCAATAATAGGTATAGCTCACCACACATTTGTTCAAACCCATAGAATGTGCAACATCAGGAAAGAATCCCAATATAAACTGTGAAATGTGGGTGCTAATGATGGGTCAAGGTATATTACACAATGGAGGGACATCAGTGGGCTTAAAGAGGACATGCTCTCGCTTCACAAGCTTCTCACTGAAGACGTTTCTATTTCCCTGAAGTGTATTTCTCTCTCTATCTCTCTCTCTCTCTCTCTCTCTCTCTCTCTCTCTCTCTCTCTCTCTCTCTCTGTCTTGTTTTTTGCTGTTGCTGTGATCTTTTTCTCCCCCTTCATTGTTTCATCTTGTTTTCACATGTGTGAATGTGGTCTCTAGGCTCTTTGTGGTTTTTGTTCTGTTCTGTTCTTTTAAAAAATTTCTTCATTCTCTCTTTCCCTCCAGCTTTCTGCACCAATTTCCCAAAGTTAGTGTGATCTCCTTTTGCCTTCCAACCTTACTTCTAATCTCCTCCTCTCCTACTTCTCTATTTTCTTCCTAATCCCTTTTAAATTTTAACTATTGAGAGTAATTTGGTATATTAAGGACTTAAATTCAGCATATAGTTTCTGGTGTGTTTTAGATTTTGTTATATAACCACAACTCTAGTTTACAGAGGTGGCAAATTAACGGTTACTTCAGTTTGTCATTTTCTAGGCTGTATTTTATGCTATTGTCATTGGTACCAGTACAGCCAAAAGTGACAAAATTGTTCTAAACAGATGTTCTTCCTGGTATTCCAAGACTGAAAGTGACTAAGAGTCATAGAAAATGCCATGGCATAGTGCCAAAGAACCAGGGGCTGGGCCAAGCAGGCAGCAATTCTCATCTCCAACAAATTGAACAGGTAGGATCTTGTAACAGATTCAAAATCCAAAAATCAGCTGCACCTGAAAGATACCTCAGAGAAGTAGTCTTTTCCTAAGAGTTCTAAATACTAGCAATAGGGCAACCCTCCTTAGACATCACCCCAAGAATTAAACTAAAAAGAAAGAAAGAAAATGGGAAGACATTTAAGATGCAACCCCAGAAATCCAGTTCACCAAAGGTACATTCAGGGAACAATGAGGGAGGACAGTCTGAAAGCCACCCACCTGGCCTCTCTGAAGTGGTAACAACAAAGCAATTAAATGAGGCTCTAGAAAAAGCTCAAGTCAGAGATAATTTCTCATATAATGGCACAAAAGGTGACTACAATGAAAACCATGCTTTTTGACTCTACAGCAGACATGGATAAAAGAATAGTGAAGCTTAAGAAAATTATGGAAGCTATGAATGCTCAGCATAAGAAAGAAATGGAATCCATAAGACAGATTCAAGAGATATTCAGGAGAATAAAAATTCAATTGAAAGTATACACAGCAGATGAAATCAGTGTGAGGATATGAGCTCAGATATAGAAGATAGGCTTGCAGTTAGTGACCATGAAAAGAAAGATTTCTGTAGGATAGCAAGGGATCATGAGAAATCAGTACAGCAGCTGCTAGATGATGCAAAAAGAATAATTTAAGATTGATTGATTGGAGTCAATGTAAAAGCAGGAGATAGCACAAATGATGTAAAAAACTGTGCACAGATGTCATGGCAGAGAAAAAGAATTTGACATACACTTAAATGAGATATATAGACCTCCAATTAGCCATAACCAAAATTAATCCACACCCAGACATATTATAATCAAGATCCCAGAAAGTTAGCACCATAACAGAATATTAAAAGAGAAAAGATACAGAGCAGAATATTAAAAGCTGTTAGAGAAAAGATACAAATCACCTACAAAGGAATGCCCATCAAAATCACAGCTGACTTCTCAACACAAAACTTCAAGTCAAGGGGAGTTTGAAGTATTTCAAGCCCTAAAAGAAAACAACCAGATTGATGTACCTCAGACTGATGTTCCAACCCAGACTGATGTACCTCACAAAACTATATTTCAGAATTGATGGACAGGGGCAGAGATACAGCTCAGTGGTACACTTCCTGCCTGGCAAGCATAAGGTCCTGAGTTCATTTGCAGGTACCAAAAAAAAAAAAAAAAAAATGATGGAGAAATAAGATTCTACCATAACAAATGCATCTGTGAAAATTCATGAACACCAAACCAACACTCCAATATGTTTTGAAGGACATTTTAGAAAGAGATAACAAGGACAACCCCATAAGCCCCAATAGAAAGAATCCACCAGGCAAGGGAAATAAACAGAAGGAGGAAAAAAAAGAGGGGAAGGCAACAATAAGAAAATAACATAACAAGGATAAGTCAATACACATCAGTTGTAACCATCAATGTTAATGGACTTGATTGACCAGTCAAAAGATACAGACTGGCACAATGGATCAAGAAGCAACATCTAACAATATGCACACAAGAATCACATTTAATTCAAAAACAAATGCATAGACTGAAAGTCAGAGGGTGGAAAACAATACTCCATCAAACAGGAGCCCAGAAAAAATCAGGGATAGCTATTTTATTTGCAGACAAAGTGAAATTCAAGCCAAGAATGACTAAAAGAGAGATCAAAAAAGGTCACTCTATCCTTGTAAAGGGAACAATTCAAGAGGAACAGATAACAATCATAAATATATATGGAACAAATACAAGTGCACCCAATTATATAAAACAAATATTAATGGGCTTGAAATATCAAATGAGCACTAACAAAATTGTATTGGGGAATTTCAATACCCAACTGTCAAAAATACATATGAACTAGACAAAAATCAACAATGAAATAATAGAAATGAAATAAACTTTGAATAAATGGACTTAGTAGATGTCTACAAAGTGTTCAACCCCACAACATCAGAATAAACATTCTTTTCAGCTGTACATGGGTCATTCTCCAAAATAGACCACATACTAGATAGAACATTCTTAAGTGAATGCAAAGGAATCAAAATTATCCCAGGCATAGTATCAGACCATAGTGTAAGCAAATTGGAGATCAATGGCAAAGGAAACTACAAGAACTTCATTTACACATGCAAATTAAATAACACCCTCCTGAACAAACAATGGGTCATAGAGGAAATTAAAGAAAAAACTGCAGGAGGGGCCTTGGCCTCAGGAAGACTCAGGAAGCTGCCTGGGGTCCCAGATCCTCCAGCCCTGCCCCCTGCCACCACTTTCCAGAGGGACCTTGGATGCAGGAAGCCTCGGTGAGCTTCCTGGTGTCCCATATCCTCTGACTCCACCCCACGCTGCCATCTCAGGAATGAACCTGATTCCCCGAAACCTAGAGAGATTTGAAAATGACAGAAAAAAGAAGCAAAATTGAAACTCAGCCAAACACCCTACCCAGAACAAGTCCAGGAAACATCAACATGGAAGAACATAGAAGTCACACACCTGAAATTTCTCAAATGATAACAACTGAAGTGAAGAACTAAATACATCAGGTTATAGAGGAAATCAGGTCAGAAATAATTGCTCAGATAAAAAAAGAAATGACAACCATAATGAAAGAATTGCTGGGTATATCAAAAGAAGACAGATAAAAAGATAGAGGAACACTGGAAAATGATGAAAATCTTGAATGAACAGTACAGGAAAGAATTAGAATGCATGGAACAGATTCAAAGAGACATTCATGAAATTGAAAATTTCATTGAAAGCTGGAAGAATCAATTGAATGAAATGGAAGATACCCCCGCGCCTTGCGCCCAGGCAGCGAGTTCTCCGGGAGCGGCAGGGCTCCTGGGTCCGAGTG
>NW_004955448.1:18092469-18108273 GCF_000276665.1 Chinchilla lanigera
TTCATGAGAAGCCACTTTGAAGATATCAATATATAATACAACCACCATTTTTAATTCCCTACCACTTTGTTTGTAACTCTGTATTGTCTGTATTGTGCTTATGATATGTTGTAAAATGTTGTATTTCTGTTAATGTTTCCCTCCTTTTATCTTTAAAAAAAAAAAAAGAAATGGAAGATAAACTCTCAGACCTTGAAGACAGCAATGCAGCTAGTGATTGTGAAAGAAAGACCTCTTAAAAATAATGAAGGAACAGAAAATAATAATTCAGTGGCTGCACGATGAGGCAAAGAAAAATAATATAAGGCTGATAGGTGTCAAAGAAAGCACAGGGGACTGCATGAATGACATAAAGACAATTAAATGCCTATATTTTATACTCTGAGTAACTAAAGAGAAGAATATGCTGTGTATTAACCATTGTTAATCTCCTATTACCTTGTTTTGAATTTTTTTCTCTTTCAAATAAAACAAAAATTGAAAAAGAAACTAAATAAAAAAAGAAATAATAAGAGGATGTTCTAGGATCATAATGGAATTAATCCAAAAATCAGTTATGGAAAGACAGCTGGAAAATTCCAACCTACTTTGAAATTAAACAACACATTTCTAAATAACATATGAGCCAGAGAAACCTTGAGTAATTTTAAATATTTTGAACTAAGTGAAAAGGTAAATAAAATAATAAAATGTTCAGAATTTTTATTGTTTCCTTTCTTCTACTTGCCTTAACTTAAATTATTCTTTCTCTAGTTTCCTATGCAAGAGTTTAGATTATTGACTTTGGATCTCTCTTTTTTTTCTAATTACATACATTTCATGCTATAATTCCCCCACAAACACTCATGCCTCAGTGAGAGGTGTCCTGCCCCTACCTCCATTGTGGGAACAATGCTGAGCCCTGGTGAACTTCAGGAGTTTCAAAAATGACAAAACAAAGGAGCAAAATGCAATCTCAGACCTCCAGCCCATCCAAAACAAGTCTAGGAGACACTGACATGGAAGAACATGGAAGTCACACCTAAAATTTCTGAAATGATAGCAACTGAAAGAAGAAATAATTCCAACAGGCTAGAGAAGAAATTAGATGACAAATAATCTTTCAGGTAAAAAAAGGAATGACAACAATACTAAATGAATTACTCAGCGTATCTAAAGAAGATATAGATTAAAAACAGAGAAGCATAGAAAAGTGATGAAAACCTCAAATGAACAATATAGGAAAGAATTAGAACGCATGAAACAGATTCAGGCAGATATCCAGGTAATTAAAAGTTCCACTCAAAGCTGGCAAAACACTTTGCATGGAACTGAAAGTAGACTTTCAGATCTTAAAGACAACATTGCAGCTAGTGATGGTGAAACAAAAAATCTCTTAAAAATAACGTGGAACCAGGAAATAAGAATTCAACAGCTGGGGGCTTGGGATTTAGCTCAGCAGCACAGAGCCTGCCTGGCAAGCATGAGGTCATGAGTTTGATTCCTGGAACCAGATAAAAACAAAAACAAAAACAAAACAAAACAAAAAAAAGAAAATTCAACAGCTGAAAGTTGATGCAAAAAAAATAAGACACGTAGGTGTCAATGAAACAGAAAGAGTCAACACAAAAGACATAAAAAGACTATTTGCATAAGTAGTAGCAGAAAATTTCCCAAGCCTGGAAAAGAATCTGACATGCAATAAGTAAGGCATATAGAACTCCAATTAGCCATAACAAAAAATCAATATACACCCAGGTCCAGAATAATCAAGATCCCAGAAACTCAGCAAAAGAATACAATATTAAAATCTGTTAGAGACAAGAAACTGATCATCTATAAAGGAAAGCCCATCAGAATCATAGCAGATTTCTCAACACAAACCATCAAGTCAAGAAGAGCTTAGGGTGAAGTATATCAGGTCCTGAAAGAAAACAACTTCCAACCAAGATTGGTGTACCCTGCAAAACTGTCTTTCAAAATTAATGGAGAAATGAGATACTTCCACAACAAAGAACAACTGAACAAATGCATGACCACCAAACCAATGCTATAAAGAGTACTAAAAGATATTCTAAACAGAGATAAAAATGACCACAATTTCAAGAACAACAATAGAAAGGAACCACCAAGCAGAACAATCAATTAAACAGAAAAAAATAATCAACAATCAATTAAACAGAGAAAAGTAGGGAACCAAGAGCAAGTAAGTAACATGACAAAGGTAAACCAATACATATCAGTCATATCCATGGATGTAGATGGCCTCAATTCACCAATGAAAAGAAGCAGACTGTGCAAATGGATCAAGAAAAAAAAATCCCACAATGTGTTGTACAAAAGAAACACATTTAATTGAAAAAGAAATTCATAGACTGAAAATTCAAAGGATGGAAAACAATACTCCATGCAACAGGAACCCAGAAAAAAGCAGGGGCAGCTATTCTGTTTGCAGACAATGTGAACTTCAAACCAAGAATGATCAAAAGAGATAAAGAAGGTCACTAAATACTTGTTAGGGGAAAACATCAAGAGGAAGACATAACAATCATAAACATCTATGCACCAAATACAGGAGCACCCAACTACATAAGACAAATTTTAAAGGACATGAAAAATCAAAAAGGCAATAACACAACTGTAATGGGGGACTTAAACACACACCACTGTCACAAAGAGAGATCAATAAGGGGAAAAATCAGCAAAGAAATAACAGAACTGAATCAATCTTGTGAAGAAATGAACTTGGTAGATCTACAGGCCAATCTCCCTAATGAACACAGATGCAAAAAATCCTCAATAAAATAGTAGCCATCAGAATGCAGCAAATCATCAAAAGATTATACACTATGACCAGGAGGGATTCATCCTAGGAATGCAGGGATGGTTCAATATATGCAAATCAATTAATGCAATGCACCATATCAACAAAGCCAAAGACAAAAATCACATGACCCAAACATACATGTGCAAGCACCGCATTGTGTCACTAGTGTAAAACTTGAAAGAGTTAAGTTAAACTCGGAGGTATGATAGACACTGTGAAATGATAGGAAACCACCGAAGAGTAAAGGGCTTCTGGGATGTGGGAAAAGAGAAGGGAAAGAAGGAGAAATTTTGTATGTATGTATATACAGGATAGATAACATGGTTGTTCTTCTATCTGCTGTTTCTATGCTGAAAGAAACTGTCAATGAGTCTTTGGTTGACCAGTATTGCATGTCTATATCTGTTTTCATGAGAAGCCACTTTGAAGATATCAATATGTAATACAACCACCATTGTTAATTCCCTACCACTTTGTTGTAACTCTGTATTGTCTGTATTGTGCTTGTGATATGTTGTAAAATGTTGTATGTCTGTTAATGTTTCCCTCCTTTTATCCTTAAAATAAAAAAAAAAATCACATGACCATCTCAACAGATGTAGAAAAAATTTTTTGATAAAGTCCAACATGCACTCATGATAAAAACCCTACAGAAAATCAGAATAGATGGTTTTTACTTCACTCTGGTAAAATCCATCTATGACAAACCAACAGCCAATACCATGCTAAGTGGAGAAAAACTGAAAGCTTTCACTTTAAGATCAAGAACAATACACTGATGTCCACTGTCACCACTCCTATTCAATATAGTTCTGGAAACAATAGCCAGAACAATTAGACAAGAGAGGGAAATAAAAGGAATAAGGATTGGAAAGGAAGAAGTGAAATTTCATTACTCACAGATAACATGATACTCTACATAGAAGCCCACAAAATCTCCACCAAAATACTTTTAGATTTAATAACCAAATTCAGCAGCATTGCTGAATACAAAGTCAACACTCAAAAATGAGTAACATTCATGTACACAAACAACAGACACACTGAGAGGGAAATTAGGGAAACCACACCTTTCACAATAGCATACAAAAAAAGAAACAAATTACTTAGGAATCAGTGCAACAAAAGAAGTAAAAGATCTATACAGTGAAAATTACAGTAGTCTGAAAAAAGAATAAAAGAGGATTTCAAAAAATAGAAAGATATTCCTTGCTCATGGATAGCAAGAACCACCATTGTGAAAATGGCCATATTCCCAAAATTGTTAAACAGGTTCAGTGCAATCGTGATCAAAATACCATTAGTATACCTCATAGATCTAGAGAAAATATTCCTAAAATTCATCTGTAACCAGAAGATACCTAGAATAGCAAAAGCAATCCTGGGCAACAAAGGCAAGGCAGGAAGCATCACAATCCCTGATCTGAAATTATACTACAAAGCTACTCTAATAAAAGCAGCATGGTATTGGCAAAAAAACCCCAGCAGATCTGAGGATTGATAGAACAGATTTGAAGATGCAGGCATAATTACAAATACATTCAGTCACCTTTTCTAAGACAAAAGGGCCAAACATGTTCACTGGAAGAAAGATATCCTCTTTAATAAATGGTGCTGGAAAAGCTGGTTTTCCACATGCCAAAGACTAAATTTCGACCCATGTCTATCACCATACAATAAACTAAAGCCAAAATAGATAATGCTCTAAACATTAAAAGAGAAACATTAAATCTAGTGGAAGAGAAAGTAAGTAGGAATCTTGAAAACATGGAGTAGGCAGAGAGTTCATGAACAAAAACTAAGCTGCACAGAAAATACTTCAAAGAATCAGCAATTGGGATTGCATCCTGTTGAAAAATTTCTGCACATCAGAAGAAATCACCAACAGAGTAAAAGGAAAACCCATGAATCTGGGAGAAAATTTAACCAACTGTCCCTCAGACAAAGGAATTTTATCTAGAATGTATAATGAATTAGAAAAAATCAGGCCCCCCAAATTCAAAGATGCAATCCAAAAATGGGCATTGAAGAAATACAAATGTCAAACAAATACATGAAAAAATATTCAGCATCACTGGCCATTTGAGAAATGCAAATTTCCACCTCACCCCAGAACAAACGGCTATCATGAAGAAGTCAACCAATAACAAATGCTGGAGGGGCTGTGGGATGAGGAATCCTTCTCCACTGTCAGTAGGAGTGCAGACTTGTGCACCCGCTATGGAAATAAGTGTGAGATTCCTCAAAACCTAAGATTAGAGGTCCCATTCAATCTAGTTATTCTTCTTCTGGGTATTTTTCCAGAAGAACTGAAAACATCATACCACAGTGATATATGTTCACCCACGTTTATAGCAACACAATTTGTCATAGCTAAATCTTGGAAACAACCCAAATGCCCCTCACCGAGGAACAGATAAAAAATATGTGATATTTTTATGCAATGGAGAATTACTCAACTCTGAAAAAAGATGAATTCGAGGCTTTTATAGGTACATGGACACAACTAGAGACCATACTCACAAGTGAAATAAATAAGAATCACATGTATAAACATTGTATTATCTCTGTAGTGTAAGAACCTGAAAGAGTAAATAAAATCTGACAGGTACAATAGATATTGTGAAAGGTAAAGAAACTGCTCAAAGGGAAGGAACAACCTGGATAAGGGAAAGGAGAAAAGAGAAAGAAGGAAGGAAGTGAAAAAATACACATGTATATGCATGGGATAGGTGGGATAATTGTACATCTGCTTTCTACTTCTCTTTTGAAATGAACACTCAATGCTTAAATTTTTCTTCTTCTTTTTAATTTTTTGACCAATTTTGCATGCTTATATATATCTGGTAATCTGAGCAACTAATTTGAAGACAACAATATGCAATACAGCAGCCATTGTTGACTTCCTATCATCTTTAGTGAAATTTATAGTGTTGCTAACTTTTTTTATTATTTTTTCTGTTTAAAATAAAAAAGCTACAATAATTAAAAGAGCATAGTATTGCCCTATAAAGATAAAAAGCAAATAAAATTAATAAATCCTAGAGCTCATTAACATACTAGTGTATATATAGGCATATGATTTTTTTTTTTTTTTTTTGTTTTTTGGTTTTTCTCTGGTACCAGGAACCGAACTCATGACCTTGCGCTTGCCAGGCAGGCGCTTTTGCCGCTGAGCTAAATCCCCAGCCCCTTATAGGCATATGATTTATAGCAACAATGACATTATAATAATGGAGGAAAAGCTGGTGTTTGGAAACCGGTTTTGGTGACTAGTTTGGGGAAATTGTTTATACATAAAATAGAGCAAAATAAATACGATTCCTACTTCACATTATATACAAACATCAATTCTATACGTGTTATAGATTTAGATGTATAAGGTAAAGTACTATAGCATCTAGAACGTAATGTAGTCAATGTCTTTCTAATCTCTCTTCAGACAAAACTTCTCAAATTGGAATCAAACGTTCTCATCCTTAAGAAAAAGATTGATAAATTGGATATATATTAAAATTGACCATGTCAGTTAATCAAAATATACCACTAAGAAAATGAAGCGGCAAAATATCAAGAGATAAAACATATTTTAAGTACATAATACTGGTAAAGATCTTGTTTTCTGATTATAGAAAGAACTGTTACAAGAGGCAAAAATTTCAAAAGCAAAATGAAAAAAAATTGAAAAGGCACTATACACACACACACACAAATGATAACCTAAACAATAATGAGGAAAATTCAAATGAAAGCTACCTACAAGAAAAGCTAAATTTTAAAATATTTATAGTAGATATTAGGTAGCCATGAAACTGAAAATGACTATAGTCACCTTGGAAGAAACTCCTTACTAAAGCTGACAGTATACAAATGTTGTGACTTTGTAGCTTTACTCTTTAACATATACCTCAAATGATTCAGATCTTGCATTCCAGGAGGCATGCAAAAAATGTTCATTGCAGCATTATTCACTATAGTTAAAACTGAAAACAACTCAATATCTTTCAGTGATAGGATAGTTCATAACTTGCAGCAAACACATAGATACATAGATGTAATGTTGAATGAAAGAGGCTAGGAATAACATATGTTCTTCCACAATGTAATATTCTATAGTATATATATTTTATAATGTGTGATACATATTTATATTCTATGATATAGCTCATAATATATATTCATATTTTATAATACACATTCTATTATATATGTTCTATAAAATACTGTATATTCTATAGTACATTTTTCTATAATATACACTTTTCTATTATACATATATTTAGTATGAGATATAATTTAATCATATTTAAAAATAGGTAAAATGTAGTTTTAACAATGTAGTTTTAGGTGGTATAAAGAAAAGCAATGGCATGATTACTTCACTTCAGAGTAATTGTGACTTCTGAGAGGGAAAGTGGCTGAGAAGAAACAAAGGAGCCCCCTGGTCACCAGCAGTATTTTATTCCATGACCTGGTTGATGACATTGATGTTGGCTTTGTGACAAGTAATTGCACTCTTAAAAGCAAAACAAAACAAAACAAAAAATTGAACTCATGAATCAAAGGGTAAGATTAAGCTAATAATTACTAGTTTTTTGTTGTAGTCTCCTTTATAAAGTAACCTCTCTACAGCAGGGTCATATTACACATTTTAAAATTTTATACTTACGGCATCTTTAGAATTGGTAGACCACAATAGTAGAATAAAAAAGAACCCCAAGTGCATAGCTATATTACACCAAGAAAAAGGATCAGGATGAGTAAAACGTTCTCATTTTACTTGACAATCAGGTTGATTGGTATTCTGATTGAATTTGGGACCAGTCATGATCCAGTAAGGAAACCACTCTGTGATCAGTTATTTAAAATCTCATACAGACACTTGTTATGTTTGTCCGAGAACACAGAGTTTTCAGGAAACATCTTTGTTCCAGGTCCTGCTGGAAGGTCAGTGTGGGGAGGGAATGGCTCAAGTTTGTCTGGCTTGTATAGAAGCCCTCCCCAATTCTGTAATGTAAACCTAGCCTGTGTTTTGCCTTCTGAATGAAGACAGGGTGCATTCTGTCGGTGTGAGTGTGTGTACATAGGTGGCAAGTGGAACGTGACGTGGAGAGTGATGGATCAGTAATAGGAAGTCATTAAGTACCTATTCAGCAGAGGAAATATAAGACTGACATGAAGCACAAAGATTTTTCTCAACAAAGCATTTTACATTTGCATGAAAATGGCCATTGACTTAGGATTTATTAGAATTTTTGAAAATATTAGAAATGGCACCAACATGGACCCTGAAATCTTGTTTTCTAATTGCAGTGATGTCACAAAGTAGGTGTACGAACTTATGCAGATCACTTTTTTCCTCTGGACCTCTGCTTCTTTACCTATGAAGTTAGAAATTAAGACAAAATGATCTGCATTTCTTTCCATCCCAATAGTCTATAATTCTAGGGCTGGGCACGGTAGTGTACCCCTGTAATCCCAGCACTTGGGGGTCTGAAGCAGGAGGATCACTGTAAGTTCAAAGCCAGCCTAAACTACATGGAGAGACCTTGTTTCAAAAAAATAGTCTATAATTCTATGATAGAGAGTTTGATTACATGGGAAAACTCTGAGCCTTTCTTTGCAGAGCCTCAAGGAAGGAACTGAGAATAGTTCTCCCAGTTTCTTAAAGACAAAGGTAGCAAGGCAAGAGCTGGAAGATGTGACAGTGAGCCACTGGTCCAACTGTCGTCTCAGACCTTTGGGACAAAGAATAGGTTTCTTACCATCTCTGGACCTCCTTTTCTTGTCTGTAAAAAAGAGTTGATGATATCTACATCATTTGATTGTAAACTGAAAAAGATATGAAATTTTAAAAGCAGTGAATTTTTCAAGTGACCAGCCTAGTGCCTGGAATATAAGCTTCCAAAAATGCTAAAAGGTAATTGAGGCTGCAATTATTTGCAAAAAGCTATCTAAAGAGAGACTCCTGGAGTTTCACTTCCTCTGACTTCAGAACAATTTTGTCCCTGTGAATCATTTAGGAACCCATTATCTCTTCCATCTTTGTCTTAGATATTGCCTTAAAAATGACATTATGTCACTAGTAATAATAATTGTCACTTCCCTATCACAAATGATGTGCCAGACCTTGCTTCACAATTACGTATAATCTTACAAGCAGCAAAGTAAGGTAGGTGTTTTCTTGCTTGAGGTTAGGACTAGGTCATATTTCACTAAATACGAAGCAATGAGCACCGCACCTTGGACACAGCATGTCCTCATTACACATATTTTTGATTGACTGAAACGTGGCAGTAGGTCCCCATCTTCTCTCTCTAATGTGTGTAGCTATTTGATTTATAAGAAATTTCTGTTCCTGGCTGTGGTCAGCTACTGAATTTATGTGTGACAAGAAAACTGTAGAGCTTGGCAACTCTGCTGTGATAGGTGATGTGTGATTCATTTGGGGGAAGAATAAACATTTTCTATTCAGACTTTGAATACCAGGACCTAATGGTTAGTTAACCATGTCTACTGAATGCATGACTGAACAGACAGGCTCAAAGCGAAGGGATTTTACCCTAAATTGCTCCATTGTGCCTTTCCAGATATCATCTTGTTGCCTATTGATAATATTTTCTATGGTTACTGCCCAAATATAGGGGACAAATAGTGCAATGTAGGGTGCAGAGCCCGAGAGAGATAGTCGAGGACACTGTGACCATCTAAGAGACTGCAGTCTTTCCCTCAGTAAGTCACACGTGTCTGCGTCACGGGAAGTTCTGTGCTTTGGCGCACAGTGAGAAAGCCCTGGGAAGGTACCTTTCATGCACACGTTATACACAGTGCTGTGAGTTTCTCAGAGACGGGTAGCAGGGCACGGGCTGCAGACACCACAGTGGACATCTGTCCAGGGGCTGAGCCCAGCATCACTCCCAGGGGACTAGTCCTGGAGGCTCCACCCCAGGTCATTACTCTCAGCTCTTTAAGTCACCCTGCGTTCCCAGTGGACGCTTTTCTTCAAGTCGGGGAGCACTATGGTAAGAGCTGAACGATTCCAACTTCACCAGTGGGAAAAATGGCCCTGTAAATCCTTTTGAAGGACACCCACCAAGGGTTTCAGTAATAAGGGAAGGGGCAGCCGGGAAATGAATATGATTATAGTAATGGAGTAAAATGTGTGACCCGCCAGAGTTCTGTTAAAGCCAGCCAAAGGGGATGCCACAGTTAACCTGTGTCCCCGGAGAGCACTAACCCTGGAGCAGACACATTAATTAGGGCTTCTGGGGGGCAGGAAAAAGAGGAGAGGCACGCTTAGGTGCAGAGACTACGCTCTGTCTCACTCTTCCTTTTCGCGGGGGCAACCTCTCTTTCTCCCAGTCTCTCTCTCTCCCTCTCTCTCTTTCTCTCTTTCTCTCTTTTTTTTCCACTCATTTTGAATTAAATGTTCACAAGGTCACTGTTGTGCCAAAGGACATTTTCAATTCAAGAAGAGAGCAGGGAAAGAAGTTTTTAGGATGAATCAGTAGGTGGAGCTCTTTCTTTTTATTTTTTCAATCCGAGCTCCCACTTTTAGTGAAGGATCGAGAACTTTTGAATGAAAAAAAATTGCACTTTAAAGAATAAAAACACATATACGATGTCCTTTCCTAATTGAAAGGGTATATTGTGAAATCATTACTGTCACAGAACATTTGTGCTGCATATGAATGCTTCAGCAAGGAAAATATATAAACCTAAATTGACTTTAGCAATTTGAAAGTGATAGTGGACATCTGTGTTCAATAACTTTTTGCTGGTAACTGGTGTTTAATATTTCATGTCAAATCAAGAAGAGTGATAGAAGGCTTTCGAACACAGAGATGGCTGGCATTTTTGTAGCACAGCCTGCCCTTTGTCATACACACCATAAAGAAACCTGCTGTACTGAGGGTTGAAACTGCACCAGAGCGACTCCTTTTTTGGAACTTATATAAACTTCCAGAATACACTGTCTCTATTTTCTTTTAGAAAGATGTCTATAAAAAAAACAGGTTAAAGGACTTCCAAAGCTCATTATTTATTTAAGGGAAAAAGGGTGTGTGTGTTTTGGGGGTAGGGAGCTCTTGGAAGAAATTACACGGAATAAATCATCTAGAACAAATCTTACCTTTGTGTTTTCATCGGTCCTGTTTCTTTCCTCTCCAGTGTGCAGTGATGTTGAGGAACTTGGTTGCCAATGGAAACATGCCTTCCCGTGGCTCACAATGAGATCTAGATAGCATTTTAATGTTTCTGTAGTGGGTCCGGGTGGAGCTGTGGAGTGAACAGTAGCAAGAAAGAGCTGTTCCGATAACTTTAGCCCACCGTGGACATGAAATCTTGGCTCTACATGCAATGTCTTGCTATTTTATCCCAGCAAAAATGTGATAAAGGAAGGACTGAAGGGGCACCACTGTTCTTTGAACTGTCCACAGGCTTAGCACTTAGTCTTGAAAATGGTCATGTTGCCCTGCTGCTGATGGTAGGTCATGCTGACCTCCACATCTTCCATTTGATTATCAAACATGAGGCTGGACCCTTGCTTGGGTCTGCTTTCACTAGCATATAATGAAGGTAAAAGACAAGGCCTCTAGAGTTTGAGGTCTCTAGACATCTAGGCATTATTTATGTTTCTACTGATTTGAGGAGCTATACAGCTGAGCAAAATGTTCCCCACAGCACCCCAAAGGTAAAGAGGTCTTAGAACAATCAGATCATTATTCAATAAAGTGCTCTTCTTCATTTCTAAAGAGAGCATTTTAGTGACAGAAAAGCAAAATACTAAAAATGTCTCTCAACCTGGAATAATTTGTTGTAAATTTAAATTTATGTTTAAGAATGGGAGGGAATAAGATTAAACAAGTTGTTTATAGTTAAATGGGAAAATCTCAACACGTAGGGAAAAAAACAAGTAGATAAAAAAGTAGGAATATGCCCCACAGTATGATAGTCTAATGACCAATAAGGCTAATTTTAGAAATGTATAGTTGGGCTGGGGATATATCTGAAAAGCACAGTGCCCCCCTGGTAAGTGCAAGGTCCTGAGTTCGATTTCCAATACTAAAAAAGAAATGTATAGCTGCAGGGACATGACAGATAACTGTACATAATAAATCACATACGAAAGATTAAAGAATTGTCTTGGTTTTGAAATGGCATTAGTCAAATATCTGTTAATGCTTTGCAAAATTTCAGTGATTGTCACTTGTTACAACATTCTTATGAATATCAAAGAACTCCAAGAATCTTTGTTGTTTAGGACACAGAGCTGAGGTAATATAGAAATTTTCTAGATTGCTCCAAACATTTGTAGGCATATTTCTCCAAAAATCCAAGCAGCACAGCCAAGGAGTACAGAGGACAGGGCTTCGAAGCCAGTGACTTAGTCTACCTTTTTCTCTTAGAGTAGGAAACTGCCCTTGTCCACCAGCCTTGGGCCCTCCAAGTGCAGTGTGCAGGAGCCTAAGCTGATCTCCCTGGCAGATGTTAAAACGATAGAAAAATGCAGATAGCACGCTGGGAGAGTATGGCCTTCTCTTTCTACAGCTGCCAGGGTGATCTGCCTTGGGGCTAAGTCTGCTTCCCATATAATCCTTAAGTACAATCCCAGCTATTGTGGCTAGTTAAAAGGGTGAAAGAAAAACGATGTCACCATTCAAATGTTTCCCATGTAGTGTCTGTTTATTAGTCACCACTCTTATGTATCACCATTCAATGGGAAGGTTCCACGCTGACCGTAACCATCAACCCACTCATTTTCTCCAGACTGCAACTAACCCTGGACAATTTAAGGCCTCTGTAACCATCCATTTGCCAAGTTACGTGGCATTGAAGTCAGGGGTATAGACAGAACTTTATGACACAGCAAGAGAAAATGGTCTTTCCAGTGACATATCAAACTGCCCTATCTGCTGCTTCGTCACCAGAGAGGACCCAGTGCCTCAGTCACAAAATACCATCTTTCTGAAAACTGATTGTCAGTGTAGTAGGAGCTGTTTTAGCTACCTATTTGCAAATTAATATCCCGTTACTGGTACCTGTTTTATTAATAATCACTTGTGTTTTTTTCAATTTCAGACATTAACTGTCTTTTAAATCAAAATGAAATGTGTTCTTGGCAATTCCTAACTCAAGCATGTGATTCCCCATAAATCTGGGAAATGACACAATGTGCACTTTGCCTCTGGCATACCTCTTCAGAAACCAGGGTTATGCAAGAAGGGACACTGAAGAACTAGGAAGACCTATTGTGCAAAGCCTCCCCAAGTTCTGGGAAGGACTGGCTTTTTAATACTGACAGAAGCAAAGCTCTTCATCACATCAAGTTTTGTATTGTGCATGCACGTGTGCACGTGTGTGGACTCCAAAAAGTTTTCTCTTCCTAGCAGCTTAGTGATTTCCTGGAGTCTAACATTCATTCTTCCTATTCATTTACACTTTCAGGATAAGCTATGATTTTCAGTTCTGATTTAATTAGAATCATGTTGCTCATCTTCCATGTTCTATTCAAATTTTATAATTTAAGCAATTATAAACTTCTCATTTCCAAACTTTCATTAAATTAAAGAATCAAAATTATTTTTAAATTTTACTTTTTCTTGGCTAACACTCTCTACCATAAAGATTAAAAAAGTCAAATACACAATTAATTATTAGTAAGATGATCGCAGGTGCCCATGTTCCTTTGTATTAGATCCTTTTAATGACCTAGTAGGAAAAAGGAGACAGG
Source organism: Chinchilla lanigera (assembly GCF_000276665.1). Taxonomy (NCBI): domain Eukaryota; kingdom Metazoa; phylum Chordata; class Mammalia; order Rodentia; family Chinchillidae; genus Chinchilla; species Chinchilla lanigera. Next base: position 18,106,008 of record NW_004955448.1, read on the forward strand.
TAAAAGCATGATTTCCCAAATGAAAGAGATGAGAACTTGGGCAGAAGATTGATGTATCTATTACTGAAATTTTGTATGAGCATTAGAGGTCTTAGGATTCCTAATTTATAATAAAATCCACAGTGATAGTCAAAGCTACTGTACATTAAACAGCATAATAAGTGTTTACAACATACCTTTTCTCCTTGAATCCTAGGTCAACACTATTTGGTAGATATTGTAAACCACATTTAGAAAATCAAAAAGAAGTATTCAAAAGCAAAAGATCGTGTGTGTGCGCACGCACGTGCACTCACGCAGTGGGAAGTTAGGATGGAAATCTGTCTGCCTAATTACCAAAGTTTCGGCGTAGCTCCCTGTTCTGCGGGCTCCTACATATCCAATACGAATGCACTAGTTGTACTCGCCATTGGAAACAATATCGCTGACTCTGTCTTGATAACTGTGCAGCTTTTATTTCCCAGGATTCTTATAAATACAACCAGGGCAGAAATAAGGACTGTATAGCGTAGCTCACTAACAACGAGTAGTGTCTGGAAAGTTGAGAGGAGAAAGACAAGACGGCAAGAGTCCGCTTTGTGAAATGAGATCAATTGGCAGATCATTTCTGCTTAAGCAGGGGTTTTCTTCCACTCTCTGTTCTCCACAGAAAACAGTACGGCGAAGTGTATGCTATCACAGTGCAACAGCAGGTAGAGGACAGTCGGGCATGCTGCAAATGCTACCTCTCACGATAACGTCGTCTACCGTTCCCTTCACCAGAGAGGGAGGGTGGATCGCAAGCTGGGTCAAGATGCCTGCTTTCTGTCAGAATGATTCCGGTCAAAACACACTGTCATCACTGTAAACAAACCCGTTTACTTTTACGTTTAGTCCGCTCAGATCGTCCTTCCTTTCCTTCCTGTGAGCCATGGCTCTCAGCTGTGCTCCTCAGCATGTGTCCTCCATGTCAGCATCAGCAGAAAGTCATCTCGTCTCTGCACCGCCTGTGCAAAGACCACAACTTCGAAGAAAACTAAATATGGTCCACAAATTCTTTCTACATTCCCCGTGTTACTTTAATTTGTTACAAAATAACTTTTACATTTGTTTAATTCATTTCCAAATTTGGCAAAACCTTATGTCAGAAACCTTAGGTCAGTTACCTGGGTGATAGGGCTGAGAAACCAGTAGCAAAATTAGAGTACTTTCGTGAGTATAAAATTTGTGAAGGAATTTTGAAAAGAGTAATTGTGAAACCAGGCAATCGAAGGACATAGATAATGAAACGTATAAATAACTTTCCCATGGCTTTAGAAGTGCGTTATGATACAATGTCTTAGCCTTTGCTGTATTATTTACGCATATATCTTCATTAAAATGAGAACTATTTTAAAATGAACCCTATTGAAGTATATATTACACGTGGGAAATACATCCACTCAGCTATTACTAAAAATCCATATTCCCCTTTCACTATAGCATCTCTACAAGAAGAACATTTTAAACATTTTTTATAGCGATTTATCTTTGCAATATACAGTGAGTGCATTCAGCACAAGATGGCCCAACACATCTTAACTTTCTTCATCTCTTTTCTCTCCTTTCCAACCTCCTGTTTTTGTCACTTGGTCTCTTTCCCTTTTGCAAGACACTGATCACTCTTTCTCCTATTATCTGTCTTTTTTTGTCTCCCCCAAATATTTTCTGTTTCTTCCCCCAGTAATCTCCACCCTACAGTTCAAAACTAGGCAATTGCTGCTTTGCTGTCTACCCCTAGATATTAAAGTTTCATATGAATGAATTATAAATATGCAGTCTTTTGGTGCCATTTATACATCATATTTTTCAAATTAGGTCACAGTGTTGCACATATGAAGAATTTATTCCTTTTTGCGTACTACTAGTTTGCTGGGATGTACTGCAGCACCCGTTGCACACTTTTTTCCAATTGTAGAATGAAGCTGTTAGGCCAGGTGTTTGGTGACTATATGCTTTTTTCTTTTATGTAAGCCTGTAAGGCAGAAGTATGAATAATAGGTTAAGGGTATATTTAACTTTATAACAAACTATATAAATATTTTCCAAAGCTCTGTACAATTTTACGTTTCCACCCAATATAAGATTCCACATTCTCCACATCTACCTCCTTGCCACTGCCTGGTACTATCTTAATTGTAACGATGTAAGTGGGTATGTAATGGCATCTCATGTAGTTTAAATTTGTATTCACAGGGAAGCTAATGATATTGAGTATTTCTTTGTGACTTACATTTATATATCTTTG
>NW_004955448.1:18110489-18111515 GCF_000276665.1 Chinchilla lanigera
TTTTGGTTTTTCTCCGGTACCGGGAACCGAACTCACGACCTTGCGCTTGCCAGGCAGGCGCTTTTGCCGCTGAGCTAAATCCCCAGCCCACTTTTTGGATATTTTGGATATGAGTCCTTAACCAGATTTACCTTTTGCAAATATTTTCTCCCAGGCTATGACTTCTCTTTTCATTTTCTTGACACTGACTTCTACATAGAAACACAGCTAATTTTGATGAAGCCAAGCTTACCAACCTTTTCTTTCATGGATTGTTTCTTCAGTGTTTTACCTAAAAGACACTGTCTAACCTGAGCTCACCTAGATATTCTCCTGTTATTTTCTGGAAGCTTTATAGTATTGGGTTTTACATTTAAATTTGTGGTCTATTTTTGAGTTATTTGGGGGAGTACATAAGGGTTGTGTCTAGATTAATTTGTTGATTACAGATGTCCAGTTGTTCCACACCATCTGTTGAAAAGACAACCTCTGCTCCTTGGTGTTGTCTTTGCTTCTCTATCAAAAGGTGTTGCTAAATTTGTGGAAGCAAATCTGATTTTGTATTCTTTGTTCCATTCTATTGCTCTCTTTGTTCACACTGTCTCAATTACTATACATTTGTATTTAGGTAGTGTTAGTCTTTCAACTTTGTATTTCAACATCTTCTGGCTACACTAAGTCCTTTGCCCCTAAATAAATTTTAAACTCATTATGTCAAGATCTGCAGAAGGACTTGCTGGAATTTCTATTAGGATGGTTTTGAATATATATATTTCTGGTTGGAAATAATTGACAACTTGACAATATTGTTTTCTCATCAATGTATGTGGATAATCTCTCTTCGATAGAGTTTTTTAACTTTCCTCCTGTCGATAGCATACATATACCTCTCGTTAAAGTTACACATATGTATTGCATTTTGGGGTAATAATGTAATGGTGTTATGCTTTTTATTTTTTCCTGCCTAAAGTGTGCACCATTTCTTTTATTCTCTTCTCTTACTGCGTTATCCAGGACCCCCAGCACCATGTTGCAGGTCAGTAGTGA
>NW_004955448.1:18112540-18117768 GCF_000276665.1 Chinchilla lanigera
TGCTGCGTTATCCAGGACCCCCAGCACCATGTTGCAGGTCAATAGTGACACAGGGCGTAACTGCTCTTTCTCATCGTCGTGGGAAATCTTTGCATTAGTCACTTTTAACTTCTGCTGACCGGAAGTTTCTGTAGGTGCTCTTCATTAACCTGAGGACACATTTTGCATAGATTTTGTGAAGTTTCCCCTAAGTACTTCATGATTTTGATGCCTTTGAAAATTCAGTTTAATTTCAATTTGTAATTATCTTCTGAAGCACTATACATGGAAATATAATGAATTTTATATTAGCCTCATATCCTATAGCACTGCTATATTCTGTTACTCATTTGAATACCAATTTTGTACATTCATTTTGAATTTCTGGTTTTACAAATATTCCAAGGAAATGAATTCTTCCACTCTGTGTTTTGCATTTCTTTTCTTGCCTTACTTTATTGGATGGGGTCTTTATTATGATATTAATTAAATAATGGTATTTCCCAGTCTTAAGTAGAAAAATTTTCATCAATAATATGATGATTGACATAGATTTTTCTTGCATAGATATCTTCACTGGACTGAGGAAGTTCGTATCTCTTGTTTTTCATGATTCTTTCAAGTATAAATGGCAATTTTTGAATTTTGAATTTTGTTAAATGCATCTATTTAACAGATTTTGTTAAATGTATCTATTTAACAGATCTTTTTTAACAAATCTATTTTTTGCACCTATTAAGATGATCATATGGTTTTTCTTTTTTATTCTATTGATATAGTGAGTTACAATGATAACCATTATTCACTGGGAGAAGCCCCAGTAGATTTTTTTTTTTTTTTGGTTTTTCTCCAGTACCGGGAACCGAACTCACGACCTTGTGCTTGCCAGGCAGGCGCTTTTGCCTCTGAGCTAAATCCCCAGCCCCAATAGATGTATTATCTATTTTTAAGTTGTTTGCTTTGAGTAGCTAATTTTTTGTTAAATGTGTTTATGTTTCTCTTTACAAAAATTACTAATCTGACCTTTTTCTCAAGAAGTCTTTGGTTTTGGCATAAAGTAACCAATCTGGTCCAGAAGTTTACTTCGTGGAGGGATTTTTAATTATAAATTAAATTTCTTTTAAGACTCCAGATTGTCTATTTCATTTTTACTTTGTGTGACAATCTTTCTTAAGAAGTTTACCTATTTCATTGAAGTTGTCATGCTTATTGCCATAAAATTGTCCTTATAATTCTATTATTATCTCTTTAATAACTGTAACGACATCACACTTTCCATTCCTCACTTAATAATGAGTCTCCTCTTATTTGTTCTTTCATTATTTTAGATTAAAATTGATAATTTTATGAGATATCAATATTTTTAAAATTTTGCTTTTGCATCTTTCTCTGGTGGTGCTGGGGATCAAACCTAGGTACTGATGCTAAGTGCTTGATCACCAGTAAGGTTTGCCTCCACTCCTTCATTCTCTCGTTATTTGCTATTGTGCATTGTTTTGGGTTTTATTTCTTCTATTTCACTGAGTTTTTTGCTCTTCTTTGTATTATTGCTTGCTTAGTGTTGTGCTAATGTACTTTTATGTTCTGTTTGCTTTAAATTAATTCATCTTTTTAAATTTACAATTTCAAAGTAGATGCTGAGATAATTAGCACTGGAAATCTCCTTTTTCTCCATAGGAGGGAACTTTCTAAAGCTATCATTTTTCCTTTAACAGCAGCATTATCTACATTTCACAAATTTTGATATTAATATTAGTTATTAGTTATTTTTAATTTTACTGCATTGCAGACAAACAATACATTGGATTTAATTTCAGCCCTCTTAAATATACTGAGATATAATGAAAAATATGATCTATATTGGTGAATGATTAGTGTATATGTGAGAGGACTGCACATTTTTTATTATTAGGTGAATATTTTCTAAATTGCATTTATATCCAGTGGTTTCCTTTGCCATTTATGTTTTTTTCTTGCCCATTCTAATTTCTGTATAGTTGTTCTATCCGTTGTTAAGAGTTGTGTTTTTCTCCAAGTGTAATAGATTTGTCTATTTTGATTCAGCTCTGTATTTATCCCATGTTTACTCAAGTTCTAATATGTACAAATGTTTTTGTTTCTTGTTGACAATTAAGGAGTATCTCTCTATGACCAGTTAGTTTGAAGAATAATTTATATTGATCTTAATACAACCACTTTGGTTGCTTATGATTATCATTTACAGTACATGATCCATCATTTTTCAGTTCTCTTACTTTTAACTACTTTGTGTGGTGATAGATTTTTGTTCTACCTTAACTATTGGATTTTAATTACATAATATAATAGATTTATTTTAGTGTGTTCATATGATTCCATATAAACCTATCTTCTATCTGTTTTCATTTTAAATTTATTTTTGTCTCCTTTTTTGATTCACCGAGTGTTAGTCTAGGGTTGTAGTTAATCTGTTACAGTTATATTTCTCATAATTCTTCTGAAATTGTTTTAATGGCTACTTTAAGGTTGATAGTCTACATTTGTCATAGTTACTTTTCTCGTGGCTGATACAGCATACCTGGCACCAAAAGCTAAGGGAGGAGTTTCTCTGACTCACAGCTGGTAGAGGTTTCCACCCATAGTCAGCCGGCCCCAAAGGCAGGGTGTCCTGGCAGGCAAGCACTGAGGACAACGGACGGTTCGGGAGAAGCAGAAAGCAGCAAAGCAAGCAAGGACACTAACAGGCTCTTTCTGCCCCTTTTATGCTCTCTCTAGGCTACGGGGGTCAGGGTGGTGCCAAAGCAGAGGACTTACTGAGTGACCGCACACACCTAATCCCAGCATCACACACTCCAGATCCAGCCACCTCTCAAAAAGCCCACTTACCACCTCACGAGGTTTTGGAGGCACATCCAGACAAAAGCCACACCATCCCACCCCGGGAGCCCCAAGACTCGTGTACATCCCTTTATGCAAAAGGCGTTCAGTCCATCTTGAAGAGTTGTCAAAGTCCTAACAGTTTCAACATTCACCAGAGGAGTCCAAGTCCCAAGCTTCCTCTGAAATTTAATGCAAACGCTTAGCTGCGAGCCTCTGTACAATGAAAAGAAAGCTAAACATTTCCAACATATAATAGCACAAGACAAACACCACCATTCCAAAAGGTACAAATAGGAGGATACAAAGAAATGGGACCAACGCAAGTCCAACAACCACCGAGGCAAACACTGAGTCCCATGTCTTGCTTCCCCTTCTGGGGCTCCAAATGTTGTAATGTTTAATATTATTCAACAAATCAGTGTCACTCTTTTCATTCTTTTACAGTATTTTTATACTTAATTGTCATTTATTTCATCAGATTTCTATCATTTCTATTAACTCATTGTTTTTCTTTTATATAGGGTCTTCTCTGCTTTTCATTTGCTCAGTGAAATTTTCCATGCAGAGATTTTTCAAGTTAAGAAATTTAATTTTTGTTTTGGATTGTTCTTACCTTTCATGTCTCTCCCTATTTTCCTCATAACTGTATTTTTAAAACACAGCAATTATATTTATTTTAAAGGCCTTACCTCCTAAGTGCATTGTCTTGTCACTATGCATGTTTCTATTGACCGCTTCCTCTGGCTAGAAGTCACACTTTTCAGCTTCCCAGTATATCCAGTAAGTTAGCAGATCTCAGGCAATATGAATTTTATATATTTTAGTGTGTATGTGTTGCTCTCTTTCTTTAAGGAATAATTGTTTTGTTTTGATAGGTACTTTAATTACTTTTGTTTAATCTGTCATTTTAGTGATAGCTTTTAAGCTTTGTTACGACATTTAAGATTAACCCTAACTGTACAGATACTTTTCCTCTTCTAAACTTTTATTTCTCTGGAGTTTGTACTGAGTGCACCAAATGATAAACAAGAACTTTCCTTTGTCAGTTCTAGGACGCAATCAGCTCATTTCTCCTTGGTCATTCTTTACCCAACCTCGTGGACTTTCACATGTACATGTATATCTCAGTATTGGTTAAAGATTTCAGTGGATCCCTGTGTAGATTTTTAGCCTTTTTTAAATAAATAACTTTCAAACTATGTCTTACAATGTTAAGGCACCTCTCCCTGTTTGACTCTGATGTTTGTTTCTGACCTATAGGTAGAAAAGTAGGAAAAACACAGAGGCAGCTTTATTTGTTCTCTTTTCTCAGAGATCCCAGGTTGTGCTGCCAATGTCAGTGACTGAGTATAACAGTTTCATAGATTTCACTTTTTATTCATGCAGTGAAGCTAAATCTGATCCCGGTTATGGCATCATGGCTGGAAGTGAAAATCAGAACTATAAGCTGTTAAAAAGGAAGCTTTAATCATTAGCTTTGTCACCTAGTACCTAGCAGGTGGTTTGGAACAGAAAAACAAACATAGAGATGTGTTCTTACATAGATAAATGATAGCTTTTGTGTCCTATTATCTATCAATTGGCTTAGAACATAGAAACCAAAATGGAGATATGCTCTTGAATAAATAAGTAAGTAAATAAATAAATAAATAAATAAATAAAAATAAAGGAAAACTCACTTTAAATATCTTAGAAAAAAGATTTTTTTAAATCAATATAATATTATAAAAATGTTTCATAGCAGTGGTGAAGCACATGCTTAGCATGCATGATGATCTAGGTTCAATTCCAAGCACCAAAAAGGGAAAATTTTCATAAACAACTATAACCCATATCTCAGAAAAATGACAAGAGGTTGTCAGTTGCTGTTAGCTTTGAGTCTTTCAACTTTTCATCCTCTCTTCATGGACAATTTTTTTGTACTAATTTCAGTCTCTGTTTCCTGCCTCAGTAAAGAGAACCACAATCTTTGTTTAATTTGCTCAGGTATAGTCCTTAACTTTCCACTGCAAATAAAAGTCCTTCTTCCCCAAGAATGTTAATTCCATCCAAAAGTTCCATCAAAGTAATGTGTGGCTACGTTACACGGATGTGGATGCTATGACCCAGTCCAGCTAATACATAAAACTGAACACCAAAAATGCACCTCTTGTCTAGTTGATACTCATATGCATCTCCTTGAGCCATATTTAATCTTCAAAAAAAGGCAGTTACAAAGTCTCACTTCCACTCAATATGATAAAACTGTGTTGTGTACAACCGAAACTACATTAATCCCTTCCTTAGAAGAAGATCCAGGGGCTGGGGATTTAGCTCAGCGGCAAAGCGCCTGCCTGGCAAGCGCAAGGTCGTGAGTTCGGTTCCTGGTACCAGAGAAAAACCAAAAAAAA
>NW_004955448.1:18117868-18119621 GCF_000276665.1 Chinchilla lanigera
ATAAAATATAAATACTTCTCTTACTATTGTGTTGTATTTTTTCTTACTATGATATTATAAAATATAAATATTTCTCAAATATATGAGAAGTATTTTCTGACATCACATCCCTAGCCTATTTATTTTATTAATGGTGACTTTTGGAGAATAGATATTTTAATATTTTATAAGGTCAAATTTATCAAAATTTTTATTATTTGTGCTTTTTGCATCCTCAGAAATCTTCATCCAAGGTCACAAAGATGTTTGTACTTTTTAAAAAATTTGTATCATATTAGCTTTATGTTTAAATCTATTGTCCATTGTGAGATAATTTCTGCAGGTGGTTGAATGAGTGAGGCTATTTATTTTTTTCCATAGAAAAACTGAGGTTTCTGGTATTTGCTGAAAAGAATAACACTTCTCCATTGAATTACTTTGACATCTTTGTCAAAAACAAATCGACCGTGCTATATGCAGTGGATTTATTTTTAGAATCCCCTTTTTGTTCCATTGAGCTTATTGTGTATTCTCATGCCAGTACCACATTGTCCGGTTACAATAACCACATAATATGTAAATCGTGAAATCAGGGAGTGTAAGTTCTCTAACACTGCTCTTCTTTGACAACATTCTTTTGATGATGGTAGATGCTTTGACTTTCACAGGGATTTTAGAACTAGCTTATCAATTTCTATTTTTATGAAAAAATCCTATTGGGGTTTGATTTAGATTTTGTCAAACCTATGCATCAATTTAGATAATATTGTATCTTCCACCTATGAACATAGCATGATTTCTCCACTCATTTAGGTACTTATTTTCTTTCCAAAGTATTGTATATATCTTAGAGCCTCGATTTCATCCATATCTTAAAGTAGACTTTATATTTAGAGTAGTTTGGGTTCACAGCAAAACTGAGTACAAAGTACAGAGATTTCCTGCATGGCCCTGCTCTACACATTCAGTCTCCCCTGTTATCAACATCCAGAGTGACATGTTTGTTACAGCTGATGAACCGACACTGACACACCATTATAATTCAGAGTCCATAGATTACAACAATGTTCATTCCCCATGTTTTTTATTCTATGTATTTGGCCAATTCATAGTGATATACATTTACCATTTTATGATCACACAAAGTAGTTTCACAGGCCTGAAGCACATCTATGCTTTACGTATTCATCCCTCCTTCCCTCCAACCCTCTGTCAAGGATTGATCTAGTTTTGACTTTTCCAAAATGTTGTATTGTAGGACTTGTATGATACATAGGTTTTTTTTTTTGTTTTGTTTTGTTTTTTTTTAGATTGGCTTCCTTCACTTAGCAATATACAGTATTTTCAAATTTGTTCCATGTTTTTTTCCTGGCTGGGTAGTGCATGTATTTATAGCATTGAATAATACCATTGTCTGGAAGTACCATGTTACACTTATTTCTTTATATATCTAAGGGGATCTTGGTTGCTTTTAAGTGTTGCTAAATGTGAATAAAGCTGCTGTAAGCATCTGTTTGTAGTTTTTGTATAGACACAAGGTTTTCAATTTCTGGGTTTTATAGTAAGAGTAAATTTCGTTTTGTAAAAAGCTCTCAATTCTATTCCAAAATGGCTATATCACTTAGCAATAAATTCCTACCGGCAATGAAAAATGTTCCTGCTGCTCTTTTGGATGTGAAAGTTTTCTGAAGTTTGGCTCTTCTGATAGGTATGTATTATTTAATTTGCATTTTCCTGATGACATATCATGTAGAACATTTTTTTTTTTGTCTTT
>NW_004955448.1:18127239-18182102 GCF_000276665.1 Chinchilla lanigera
AAGATCCAAAGTCGCTGGGTGATATCTATTCTTTTCCTTGACATGCTCTAACTTACGTACTATGATATAAAATCAATGCCTCTTACGTTACATGGAAAATAACAAAAGAGTGACAAAAATTAAGATATTGATTTACACACAAAGAGAAAAGCAAACATAACTATAACATGATAAGGGAGAAATACTCATGAAAGTTACAGTACTCATTGTATCCGGTCACACACATGGAACTGGCCTTATAAGCTCCTTATGTTACTGATTTCGCACTCCCTTTCATCTCAGCAAATATCTCAGTGGGTTGTGGCTCCTTGCGTGGTGTGGTGATATAAATCTTTGCTCCTGAGAAATCTCACCCAACATTACCTGAGTTAGTTATTACAGTTTTCTGTTAGCTTTAGTCACAAACTAAAGATATACCACAAGAGATCATGAACAGGTCTCCTTGAGCCCACTCTCCACCATATGCAGTCTTCAGAGCAGACCAACTGATCCTTCAGAAGAGATAACAATGTAAATGGCTCCCTCTGAGAACTCTTCACTGACGTTCTCCAGGTAAAGTTAAAACCCCCAAACCGGCTCACAGCGCCTCCTCTGGCTCTGCACTCCTGTCTCTCTTCCTAGCTCCCACCCTCACCAGCCTTCTCCCCTCCCCCTTACCGTGCCTGTCTCTTGAGTGGATGATGTTCTGCCCTTGAAGTTTCTGCATCCCTGTATGTGCGCTGTTTTCTTTCTTTGGACATTGTCTGCTTCCCTCTTCCACCCACTCAGATTCTCTTTTCTCTCCCCTCCCACCCACCTGATACTTATCCTTTCAGGCTGAAACTTTAGCACCTTGACCCTAAACAGAATAATTAAAGTTTGTGTTTTCCATTTCCTGGATTTTTGTATTCTTTTTCTGTTCCCTTCACATTCCCTTCACAAATATATTTACTCCCAAGTTCCTCCCACTTCTCAGGAATATGAGAAAATTGCCTAAAAAATAGTAGAGTTCTTCCTGAAAATTTGCACTTAGAAAAAAATCCTGGGGGCGGGGTGGGGATTGAGTTCAGCAGCACAGACTTGCCTGGAAATCGCGAGGTCATAAGTTCAATTCCTGGTACCGTAAAAAAAAAAAAAAATCCTGGAATAATTCTCATTCTAGGAAAGAAATTTGGACACTATTAACAAAGGTAGCTACTTACTTTGACATCCCTCCAGCACATGTTTAATGTGTTTGTATAAAATATAATTTAAGATATTGATCACAGATTTTTCTACTTTTTCTTATTCTTGCAATCTTTCTGTATTTCGTTGTGATAGGTCAAATAACAACTCTAAAATTTAACGGCTTAATGCGTTAAAAGCTTTTCATCAGGAACATAATACTCCAAAGCAACGTGGGACACTGGGGGAGCGAGCGAGTCACGGGGAGGCCATGATATTCTTCAGAGAACTAGTCCACTGATGAGTTCACAGCTGAATATGATGCTGGGAGGTGAAGCCTGGTTGGCTGGAGGAAAGTGAGTCCCTGGGGCACGGCCAGGAAGGTCTTAGGTCTCTCCCTCCTCCCTTGATCCCTCCCTGCTTTCTACCACCAGACCATGAGCTCTGTCTTTGCTGCCGTGCAGTCCTACCTCGAAGCCAGCCAACTACAGACTGAAACCTCCACAGGCTGTGAGCCAAGTTAACCTCTCCTCCTCAGAGCTGTAGCGTCAGATATTGTCTCAGCAATGAGAAAGTAACGTAGACACTGGGCTAACAGCAACAAACAGCTGCCCAGCTGTGAAATTCCGCTGCACAATATCATGATATGATCCCTACTATAACATATATAGGGCATATAATATGAGTTTAATAATATACATTCATAGAGTGAATGAATGAATGAATGAGAGTGCTTAATAAAAGAAGCAATGTAACAAATGCAAATTTGCAAAGAAAAGGTAGGTATGGAAGCTCTCTTTTGGGGACAGGATGATTATCATGTAAATGCAATTCTATATAATTTACAATAAAATAAAATAATTAATGAAAGTATAACTAATTTCATCATACTTCAAACCTGACTTTGTTTTTTGTTTTGTTTTTGTTTTGCAGTACTAGAGATTGAACCCAGGACCTTGCACATGAAAGCTAAGCCCTCTACCACTAAATTATATCCCCAGCCCTTTGTTAAAATTATTCTTTTTGGGACGGGCTCTCACTAAATTGCCGGGTGTGGCCTAAAGTTTGCAGTCCACCTCTGCTTTCTGAATAGCTGGAATTACAGACATGTACCACTACATCTGCTTAGTTCTACTTTTGAAAATAACCTGCACCATATTCACAAGTCAAATTTTTATCATAATAAGAAAAATGTAATGTGAAGCCCCATCTTTAACCCACAGTTAACTATGAACTCATCAGTGAACCAAAATCAACTTGTGAGAATAGCAGCCCATAATCCTACAAAGTTCCAAAAATCCCATGTGTGATCATACGACTTTTGGGGAAACATGTTAGAACTAAACAAACTATACCCTTCTACCCAGACTCCTTATGGATCATGGACATCTCTTCATGCAAAATGTATTTACTCTACCTCTAAGATTTACTAAAGTTTTAACAGTTCTAGCATCAAAGTATCCTCCAAGACTCAAGACAAACTCTTAGCTGTAAGCCCCTGTAAAAATCATAAAGAAACTTAAATACTTGCAACATGCATAGCACAAAGTACATATTTCCATTCCAAAAGTGGAGTGCAAGGGAATTAAGCCAAAGCAAGCACAAACAGTGGAGTACAGGGGGATTGAACCAAAGCAAGACCTAAAAGTCATCAAGCAGAAACTGAACGCCATAGCTCCGTGTCCATACCTGGGGTGGGTTGTGGCAACATGTGTGCTTCAAAGGGGCTGAGTGACACCATTCCTACATTACCTCATGACCTCTTCTTTGAGTTAGCTCTTCTCACTGCCTGTGGTTTTCCTCAGCAAACAGTTCACGTTCATGGCATCGCTAAGATCCTGGGTTCTCCACTGCACCTTTAGCATCACTCTCACAGCATCATTGCTCTCAGGAGCACTTTTTCTGCCCTACAGGCCTTCTTCTGAAATTTCTTACCTATTTCATGACTAAAAAACAGTGCAACGTAGACAATACCAGCATCTGCCTCCAGCTTCAGCAGTACGTTTCCCCCATTGGACGGTGGCTGCAGAAGACTCTGTGCACCAGAATGGCTGCATTTGTAAAAACACTTCTACCTGTGGCCCTGGATGAGCACGACACAACAGTGTTCTCTCTTCCAAGGAAATTTTCTCTAGGATGTTTACCATTTTACACCACTGAGCCCGTGAAGGGTAAGATCTGACCTATTCTTGAGATGCTTTCAAGTCATCTTTTTTATTTTCCTGAAAAAAGTCCTTGACTCTTTTAATGTAAGTATTTCCACAAACCAAGGTTTCCTGGACCCCAGCTGTACAGACAATATTTTTGTGGCTACCAGCAAAATTTTCCCTATCTTTCAATTCTGCTATTTGCTCTTGATTCTCATTATAAATATAACTAAAAATAGTCATGGTACCCATGCCAAAACCTGAATGCTGGGCTGCCTTGAAATTGCTTCCAGTAGATTAATTAGTCTGCTACCTTTAAATCCACCCTTGTACAAAGTCTTAGGACATGGGCGTAATGAAGATAAATTCTTTGACATGTTAAAACAGGCAAGTGTCTAGTCCAGTTCCCAGTAGGCCAGGCTCAGGCTCCAAGGGAAAGCATCTCACTGGCCAGGCCCAGATCAGGGGCCACCATTTGCCCAGACTGAGGGCAGCACCCCGAGGCTCTATCCAGTGGTAGAAGGGTAGAGCCAGAGCCTATTAAGATGGCTACCAAAGCCAGGCACCACGGCTCATGCCTGCAATCCTAGTACTGTGGGTTATATTCCCAACTGAAGCATTCTGAGCCTGAAATTTACTGCCTACATCTTTACCACCCTTCTTCTCTTCTGAGCTCCCACTGGAATTGCCTCTCAAGCTTTCATTCAGCATTATAAGGTCTCTAGCCAGCATTTCCAAACCTTTCCAAACTCCCCTCACAAACCACTTCCAAAGGCCTCTAAATCACATGGTCAAGTGCAGTTACACCAATGGCCCCGCTTTGGTACCAGTTTTCCTATATTAGTCACATACTGGTTACTGAGACAAAATACCCAAGCCCTCAACTGAAAGAAAGAGAGCTTTATTTTGGGCTCATGGTTTGAGTGGGTTCAGCCCATAATCAGCTGGCTCCAAGGCAGAAACAGTATGGCAGACGGCACAGTTGAGGACAGCTGTTTACCATACGGCAACCAGGAAGCAGAAGGAGAGAGGGGAATGCACAGGAATAGAGTGTACTGGATGATCCTACCTCCAAAGAGCACAGTCACTTATAAACACGTCAAGGGGCATATCCCCGGATGAATATAGTGTGTCTGGGATCAATCACCTTTCTAAAGGCCCACATTGGGACAGGAGATATTAGAGAACATTTTATACCTAAGCTATAATATAATACTGTTAGTGGGTAGGACCTTTAGCAAGTAATCAAGTTTCTGTGAGATTTTCAGGGTAAAATTCCTACGATAAGTTTAGTGGTTTTCTGTGAAGAGAGGGAGAATATAGGTCATTATTACACTATCTGAGCATTCAGTAAGAACATAGCTGCCTAACCCAGCAAGAGGGTTCTCATCACATCCCAAATCTAATAGTATTCTGGTCTTCTACTTCCCAGAGTCCAGGACTGTGAGAAATAAAGTTCTGTCGATGAAACCAACCAGTCTATGTAAGTTTATCACAGCAGTCTAACCTGGCTAAAACAGTGCTGTAATGTTAGCACAGCCTTGTGAATGTACTAGTGCCACTGAATTTCACACAAAAAAATTGAAACAGTTTTTAAAACATAGATATCAAGTTTTTAAAGCAATTAAATATAAAACGTACTCATGTATAATAATAAAAGTTCAACTTATATATATTAAGTTATTTGAATGGACTCAATGAAAAAGCCTCATAATGTAGAAAATAATGGAGCCTGGGATACTGACCCCTGCTTGTAATTCCAGCTACCCAACAGGATGAGGTAGTAGGCTCACAAGTGAAATAAAATAAAATAAATCCAAATCTCCATGGTAGCAATTTGAACATACTTTATCATTTTATTTTTGATGTATAAACAGACAAAAAAAATTAAAATAGGTATGGAAAATGCTTAACAAGTTTGATCTAATAGTATTCCATACTCTCTGCTCATGCAAATTTATATTATTTACAGAAATTGATTGTATGGCCAGGTGTGGTGGTGCGCAGCTGTAATATCAACACCCAGGAACCTGGGGCAGGAGGATTGCTAAGAATCTGAGGCCAGCTTGGGCTACATAGTGAGTTCAAGAGTAGCCTGAACTACACAGTGAGATCCTCTCTCAAAAAACAAAAGAAAACTGATTGTATGTATGTTAGCTCCTAAGGTAAACCTTGATCATATTAACTGCTAACCTGAGAAAGTGAAATAAAGATAAAACTGGAATAAAAGAAACAACACCAAAAAATCTAATACAAATAATTGAGTGTAATATGAGAAGGATAACAAATTGGCAGAATTTTCGATTCATGTACGCTAATCAATTTCATTTTTGTGGAATAGCAACCAAGAGAAAATATAACTTTTTAAAATATGCATTGTAATAGCAACAAAAATTCCAATGCACTAGGGGAAATCTAGTAAAAGTTATGCTAGATAAATTAATATTTTAAAACATTATGCAAATAATTTAAACTTATGCAGAATCAATGATAAAAACATATCAAATGTCCTCAAATTGATCTACATCTTCAAAAATACCCATGGAAAGTCAACTGGAGTTTTACGTGTAATTTTTAAATCAGATTCTAGTATTTGCTCAGAAAAGAGCAAACATCAGCTAAGAAATAATGAAGAAGATAGAACAATGAAGAAGAAGAAGCAGGAATCATTTGCCCTAATAGATACTGAGAATTAAGATAAACTCATAATAACTGAACAAGTGATTTTCCTGTATAGATAGGTTGGCCAACAGGACAGAACACAAGCTCACACAGAGAAGAAACTGGAAGACAAAAGTGGTAGATCACTAGGGAAATGATAGTGCCCTACATGAATGTAGCTAGAAGGAAAACATCAATCAAAAAAAATTAAATCGGTCTCTTGCTCTTAGCATATTAAAACAAATTGCTAATGTTTTAAAATTTTCTATGTCAAACATAAAATTAAAAATTTTTGAAGAAAAATAGAATTCTCTGGAAAATTAGAGGCTTTTGAAAAAATGCACAAAAGCATTAACCACAGAAGAAAAGGCTGCTTAGCAGGAATAAATTAGCTTTTGTGCCTCAAATGAAAAAAAAGAGCAAACCATAAACTCTGGGAAGATGTTTGCAAAATATGCAATCAATGTAAGATTTTCATCTCAATATTTAAAAAATCTCTCAAAAGCCAATAATATTGTTACCATATAGAACGCTAGGTAGACTATATGAATGGAAATATCACATAACAGGGAACGTTTGCCAAGAAAAATTATGAAAATAAGCTCAGTTTCATTAATAATAAAGAATATACAAATGATGCAGTGACATGCAGTTTATAAATTGCAAAGCCATTTCTTTTGCTTTACAGATCAAAAATGCTTTTACGTATTTTTGCCTCCCACAGGAAAGCTGGAGTGGGGGATGGGTGAGGCAGTTTTTAGAGGAACTACTGAAGTACACAAAAATAAATTTCCAAGAGGATGAGCTGCCTAGGCAGGTTCACACACCTAGCAGGTTGCGTGGGAGTTTGTACCTGATTCTGACTCATTGTCTGCTGTTTCCCCTACACCGCTTCACCTTTACAAGATAACAATAAGCTTATGATATGTGTGTAAAATGTCTCACCACTGGTCAGATGCCTTCCATATCACACCATCTATTTGATTCTCACATTCAAACGTGAGATTCCTTACCGCATTTCTCCGTCTCAGAACACACATGGAGCACAATTTAAACCAAACATGGAATTAGCAAATACACATATAAGATCTTTCCACTAAAATGTTTTCTCAATGCTCAAATTAAAATAACAGTGAAATGGTTTTTGATTCCTCAACCACAAGGCTATATGCATTGATTTTTCTGAGAAAAAAGCAAAAATAATGATTCTGAGAGCTTCTTTATTTATTTTTTAAGAAAAATTGAATGGCTGAATGGGTACCACATTCGAGGAGCTTCGGCTATTCTGGGCTTCATAATAATAGAAAAGAATTTGTTCCTCCCCTCTAGAAATTCACTATGTCACAACTAACAAAAGGCAGGGAATCATCTCAAAATTTTTCTTCAAATCATAGCATAGATTAGTATTGTTCAAATGAGTAACATATTAAATGAAGTTTATTTTCATCCTCATTTGTAAATGCTTTGCTGAAAATTTCTCTCTGTCCCTCGTCTCTGTGTGTCTCTGTGTCTCTGTCTCTCTGTCTCTGTCTCTCTCTTGTTCTCTCTCTCTCATATCCATGTGATCTCGGAGTGACTGGTAGTATGGTTAGTTATAAGCAAACTGCACCTCACATCCCATTAAACCCACCTGCTCACACTTGGCAGACTTCGGCCTGAGTTTCTGCTCATTAGAGACCCTGGCAGAGAGAACGACTGACTGGAAGAAGCAATGAAACCAATGCCTGAAAAGTGAAACTGAGGTTTCGGTTTTATATGGGAATTTATTTGGTGGTAGTTACACTGCTTTTCATTATAGCAGATAACAGGTTGCTGGCAGCATATTTAAAAGATATGAAACTTTTAAGGGGCTGAAAACGAAATTAATGCTTGCTGAAATAAACTCTAATCTGTGCCCCATATTCATCTGTGTGCCAGGAAATAAACATGCTGGTGTTTTAATTGTAATCAGGCCGCTCCTTTAAGGCGGCAACAATATCCTCTTTGCTGCACATGTGAATCTAGGAAACAATGCCATTAAGAGTTTATATGCCATCGTGCGCTCCGCTTGCTTCACGACATTACCTCAGTTCTACAGCCGTTTTCTGCCCCATTTACCAAACTGGCTCCAGTCAATGAAGGTTTGCATTATGTGCCCCCAGGGAAGAAAATAATGCAAGCATTTTACTGTCCGTGTTAATGCCGTTTAATACATTACTCAAACACATACTTAAGACCAACAGTTCTGATTATACAACTTCGGTGTAAAGTGGCTTCCAGACTGACTTCTTAACTGGCAACTTTTCAGCTTGGTTTTGGAGGGAGGGAGAGGCGACAGAATGTAGCTGGACAGGCTGCAGAGTCTAAGAGGAAGGCGACCACTTCACGACTGAAAAGAAAGAGTGGGGTCCAGGCTGTTTTGCTCTTTTTAAATTGTGTTTAAATGTTGCTTAAACTGGAACTTATCCTCACCTACCTCTTGGGAGGCTAATGTCATTGAAAAATGGTCTAACATTCTAAAAATGATGCAAATCCAAAAGTTAGGGTTTGAAGTAGGAGTGAATAGTGAGGTAGAACAGCATTCTGTCTTTTTTTGAAGGACTTGGATTTCACTCCACTCCTTTTGAGTAGGAGAAAACAGATCTGTCTTTTCTCTGTTTGGATAAGGAGGGGAGAGAGCTTAAAGAAGAGAAACATTTTCAGTACCAGCTGTTCCCTAACTCAAACCCTGCATAAATTTATTCTTTCCTGAGCTGGAGATGTTAGGGCAAAACTCTCAAGAGAGTGAAAAATAGAAAGCAAATCAATGAGGCTAAAACTGTTATTAGAACTCACATATTTTAAAGGTGAATCGTAGGGCTGAGGGACAATTTAATCACAGTCCAATCCAGAAACAATGATAGGAGCGTAGGTAAATAAAAAAATAGACCAAAAAAGCCAAACCTCTGGGCATACTCTGGAGGGAGAACTTTCAAAGCTGCCCCGTGTGATAAACCCTAGAGTTTAGTTCTTTGCACAAAGGTCTTCAGCAGTTTGTTGACCAAATGACAGACAGACATCACCAGTTTTATCAGTTCTGTGAACCAAATAATGTCCCTCAAGACTAAGCAATCACCGCTTTTATTTTTGGATAGATGTAGTTTTAATATTTAGACTTAGATTTGATATCAGAGTCTTAATAGCAAAACTTCATATCTAGACAACAGAGAGTCTCCATCAAGTTTAAGATCTCATCTAAGCTTTGACTTTCAAACATATTGCTAATTAAATTTATAAAGTTGTTTTAGGATGTGTGCTTAGGGTCAAGAAGAATTTAAATATTTCGGTACAAAAGTCTGAGTAAAATCCAAATGCAGAAAGATGTCAAAAGGAATTCTAAAATACTGTTCCATCGCAACTGCATATTTTACTCATTTTGGCCACTGATGCTGTTGCTTAAACTAGTATGCTGGACCTCCAGACAAGTCAAAATTTGATTTTCTCTTGTAGCATCCACTCTTTATACCAAAATATTTACTAGACATACTCGTTATTTTTTACAGGCATATTCAGATACTGTCAGGAAAATGTTTCAATTTTTTGTGGCACCAATTTTCTGAATTTCCTCAAATGAAAATTTTGTGTCTTTTTCCCTACCCTGTAATATAGGTTCTATATTATTGCCTATATCTTTCACCCTTCTAAATCACTCTGAACCTTGCTATACGAAAGGTCAGAGACCTCTATAGCGTCATTAAGTACATGTCTTTTAATCTTAATATTATAATCATCTGTTTTATCACCTAGAGATGAGACTGTCTTGTAGGCAGGGTTAAAAAAAGTAGATGATGTAATTCTTAAAATGAGGACCACTCTTCCCTTTCGAGTTGGGTCTGTGCATTTTAGGTCTCAAGCCGACGGAAGCCCCAGATGGTCCAGCAGAGGCAGGAAGGGCTGCCTGAGAAGGGAGTCCGGGGCTCCAGCTTCACGTCCCGAGTGACTAACTCAAGCGGGCAAGGGTAGTGAAGCCTGAAATGTTGGGACTGCAGTGAGGGGAAGTCAGCCCGACGGGCTGTGCTGCCTTTCTTGTCCTTGGCGCTGTAACAGCGCACGGTCTTCTGTTGTTCCTGGAACCACTGAAGCGTATAATGAATGGAGTACCAGTGATTGGAAACGGTCGGCCCTAGAAGATATTTCCGCAAGTTGTTTTCCTTCTACAACTTGATAATGGATTTTTCTGACTTTAACAGGATGGTTGAAGTGTCTCTTGATTTTATAGGCTGTTGCCCCCTCTGGAACCAACTCTGCCCAGTTATCATGTCATTTTTTTCAGCACTAAAAATCAACTACTCTCCAAAATCTTAAGTGTTTTCCTTGGAGGGTTACACAATCCTAAGTAAACAAACAAACTGAAGAGCCATTCTGACTTTGCTGAAGAAGTTGAAACTCTTTTCTTGAATGAGCTAAGCTTTTGGATCTCGGGGTTCACTGAATTCTGCAGAGGTCGGGAGACAGTAAGGAATGTTTGATAGTCTTTAGGCAAGCGGGAGAGGAAGCACTCTGAGACCAACCATTTCGGTGTCTCTGGGAGTCCAGCTGAAGATGTGAGCCGCCGGTGAGAAAGTACTCTGGAGACAGGCCGACCAGACACGCCTGGTTCTTAAAATCTACGGTCTTGTGTTTTCTCCTCCTTTTATATGGTAAGGATTAATGTATGCTACATGCTTTGTATATGCAGGATGCTAAGTACATTATGTACAATACCCACTTGATGTTTACAACATTTCCACGAGGTATGAAGCAAATACCATTACTTAGATTACACAGAGATGAGAAACTGGGAAGGAGAAGAGTGAGTCAAAGGGGATGAGGTTATCAATGACACAGTTTGAAGCAAGCAGTTTGGCTCCAAGGCCATTGTTTTTGACCAGTATGGTGTACTGAAATCACTTAAGACAATTGCTTCACATATAATGAACATTTCATAGTGAAAGATTCAATATGCATTTATAACATATATTATTTTATATTTTAAAATATGTCATCTTAAAGCACCATTTCTGAAACAAAATAAGTAAGAATCAGCAAACTTTAATTTGTTAAAACATTAGTAAGCTTTGAGAATTAGCTAAAGTTAATAGCTATACAGGCCACTGCTTTAGAAAGAGCTATTCCCTTCTCCATACTGAACACAAACTTTAGGAACTCAGAAAGATGCTCTGAAATCACCAGAGATATTACGTAAAGATCTTTTGCTTTCTCCTTGGTTCCATAGAATGAGATTTTCTTCTGTAAAAAGCTAAAAGTAAATGATTCCATCATATTTCATTTTGCTGTAAATTTACAAGCTGTTGTGATTCTTTGTCTCTAATATTTTTATGTTCATACTTTCCTGCAATCAGTCAATCTTTTAATGATTGAGTTTCTATTATTTAGACACTAGAAGAGTACAATTCTGATGAGTAGTTCCACACTGTTAGGCAGCGTTCCACCCTCCATTCCCTCAGACATGCATCAGTACCAGGTCTACCATGTCTTTTTCATTTCATGGCAAGTTCCATGTTGAAAGCAAATCTGTAGAATTAACCACAAGCACTTATTTCTATGTCCCTTTTATGAGCCCCACCCCAGCTATTCCTCATCTCCAGGCCTATAAAATATAATAAAAAATCAAGTAATTTTAAAGTTGCAATACAGAATTGAAAGTATCGAATTAACTAGTCCTATTTTCAGAGTTCAATCCAACTTAATCACTTTTTCTTCTGAGCATGTTGAGATGTTCCTTCGTTGTCCCTTTATCTCCTGACTTGGTCAGCTCTTGGAGGCCACCAAGTGTCTCTTTTTCCAGTTTTTCCCCATTTTCACTCTTTATGACTCTGCTTGTATCAGCCACACATTTGAGACATAGACTTCCTGCCAGGGCGATCTTATTAATCTGCCCGGAAGTTTACCTTACTGTAAAATCATTTTTGCTGTAAAAATTTGCCCTTTGATAAATAATTATATGTACCCCAGGTGTAGAGTAAATTTTCAATACATTTCTGGCCTATGAAACAGATGGTTTGTGGATTCATTAGAAAGCATGTATTTAGATATACGGGACAGGAAATAATTGAACTGCAATATAATTACGTATCATCAGGTCTTGCCATTGTTACTCAGTTTAGGTTATGTTTTGACGGAGGTTAAAAATTGCTTCACAAATGTTCTGTACACATTGGATTTGTGTTTGTTTTGTTTCTTATGCATTCTTATTTTGAGGAAGGAAAATTTATTTTTAATTTTTTCATTTACTTCTTTCTTTTAATCTTCATTCAGGTTTCTAGTCAAATGTTTTCTGATATAATTAAGACATATCAACATTTTATTATTACTGATTAATTTTCTTTCCTTCAATGTTCCTTAAATTAAAAACATCTAATTAAATTCTGTTCTTTGGTCCATAATTGAAACATGAGTGATGCTGTAAATGATCTATTTTAATAACTGCATTTTTTCTATAATCCAATTAATGGATGAACAAACAAACAAATTAATAAATGAAGGTAAATAGATCAACCAGTTACAAAGTTCTCCCCTGGCTAGGAGAAGCTCAATTCTATCTCGACATTCTTGAATGAATGCACATGTGAAATCCAGATTCATGTAGTGGATAACCCAAATTTAGCAACCAAAGCCTGACATTCTGGGTATTTCAGCAGACTACTAAAAGCTGTTATTTTTGATTGAATAAATGAAATTTGCATCAATTACCCAGCAAACTGACATTCATTTGCATGAACATGATAAACCTACAGCAGGCACACTAGCCAAATAGCACGTTCATCGGAAAATAGCTTCAGTGTGAAATTAATAAGTTGTTCTCCTCTTTTTAATGTGAGCAATAGGAACTTTTTGGTTTTGCTTAAGTGTTATCTATTCATTTATACATTGTTTATTTTTCTTAATATAATAATAACACCATAGCACCAGTACATTCCTTCCATTTGAGATAATTACATAAATTGAGTTAGTTCAATACTTACACCTAACCTGAGTTCAAAACAGCTTTTTAATGTTTTGATTATAAGCAAGTAAATGAGCATATGTCCAATTACATTTTGGGTGCCATAGCGTTAGCCACCACATTTTGGCATTTTATTTTATTAGCTAACCGTTCACATATGGTTTCCATGTCTCCAAGCTGTCTTTAAGGACAGAAGAGTTGTGTAACCCAGTGTTGTTTTATTTCCTTCTCTCTCCCCAGCCTTCTGCATGAGCCGCATTGCCTCTTTTAAGCTTTAAAGACTACATGTGCAAAGAGTGAAAACCTGAAAATTTGCAGATACTTTAAAGAAAATGAGAAAAAAAATGCTTCTCACCCTAAAATTTTTAGCCCATAAAAGATTCTGAAAGATACACAAAGTTGTTTACTGTACAAACAGGGGTGTAATATATAAATACGTGAGGCTTACAACTGGTGATTATCTGGCTGCTGCCTTTGCTTGGCAGGGTGCCACACTCCAGCTGCTCCAGCGCTGGCCCTCCCAGGCCCTCCTTGGCAGCTCTCGGGCGAGGGAAGAGGGAAGCGTAGCGAGTGTCTCACAGCCTGAAATGTGTAAGACACAGCCGAGCTGGTGAAGGCCGCAGGATGAGGGAGCACAAAGAACACATTCAGCTCCTCCTGGCTTCAGCATTCTGTCCTGTATGTCTGTGTTACTGATACAGTTAATGGTTTGCAAAACTGCAAGACTTGTATATTCTGGCCAAGGGCTAAACACAACCTTTCTGAACAACTGACTAACAATTTCATGACTTTTTCAGGCTGTTACACTAGCATTTCAAGAACCTTGATTAAGTAAAAATAAAATCTTCAGTTACCTTGCCTATAAATGTTATATCCAGCTTCCAAAGAAAGTGGAAATTTTGAATATGCTATTTATTTACAAAGATTTGTATAACTTCCTGGGTAGACAGTATTCAATCAATATGCAACACTCTTCAAATTCAGAATATATTTAATATTAAACGAAAGCAGTAAGATACTGAAATAGTCAACTGTATCCAACACAGAACTATGTTAAAGGTTAAATGTAAACTATTACAAGCTATGGGAGTAGATCAGACTCCTAGCTTTCAAAAATATAACTAAAAAAGTTATTTCCAGGCAACATTCAAGTAGTGGGACGTGGCATATTCTGGCATTCTCTTTTTGAGGAATAGACTGGATGGGTGACAGAATGGAAAAGCGATTGAGCTCAGCTGATCCTCCACTGCCTACTTGCACAGCTGACTTCTGCATCTCACATTATATGCACAGAAGTCCTTATGAAATACACAAAAGTTGCTTCTTTGTGGAAAACACGATGCAAAAGAAAGCATGCTGCTTACTAATGGCTTTGGTCTTTTATTTATAAAACCATTAACAATTCAAAAGGGCCATTTGGGTTAGTTTTTCTCAGTTATAAGAAAACATATTTGAATAGGGCACACAACACTTTAGAAATTGGACCAACCAAGAATGTTAACGTATAGACAGTCCATACTACCTTAGGTTTATGGTGGGTTCATTTTTCAGGTAAACTCTTTAAGTTACCTTGTGGGCTCTTTGGAAAGTCACTTTTCGATTCTACTGCCAATGGACATTGAAGTGATAGAAATTTATAACTAAGGCCGAAATTTCAATTTCCTTTTAATCTGGCAATCATACGTTCAGTGCTTTCCATTTTCAGAGTCCAAAACCTAGTATTACTAGTATTCAGTCTAAGGGACATATACATTTAATAGTGAAGAGCCTGGTAATTTAACTGCTTATAACACTTGATTTGATGATTGCAAAACTGATGTTTTCAGAGTGTGATGTAAGACATAGGCTTCTGTCCTTTGCTTCAGCTGCTACTGCCACTGAGCAATGTTTGAACTGCTAATCTTTCTATTCTTCTTCTTCTTAATGCTATTTATATAGAGAGACAGAGAGAATAAGAGGTTACACAACCCCACTTTAATGTTCTCATAAGTAGTTATCATTGTAACTCTGATAGATACACTACATCTTCTCTTATGAAGCACCTACTCTGTTAAATGTACTACACATAACACCTAGTGGAATGCTGAATAAAAAACGTACCCACATGTTCTACATAAGAAAACTTCTATTTTGAGAAATTAGAAGAATTTCTCCAAACCATACAACATAGAACTGGTAAAGCTGAAATTTTAACCCAGATCATTCCTTTTATCAAAGAAAGTCAATTAGTCTTAATAATGAAACAAGTTGTATGATAGAAATTACCTTCTTAGTATAAAATAACTGGATTAAGAAATCATATGAATTAGAAACTTTGAAGATTTCCTTGAAAACTGCATTAAAGGAAGACATAAGTTTGAATTAAAATATTTTGGAATGAGTGATGCATGCATGAAATATAAAGTTTGAAGATTGTAAGATGATATGATAAAAAGTACATCTTTTTATTCTTATAACTCTTTCCTCCTAAGAGAAAGACTAAGACTGCCCATTTCTTATTCTTTGTAGAGACTCTCTTCACATGAGGATACACACACACGCATGTCCATGTAACTTTCATCACTTGCCAAGAATCTCCTCTTCATAATGGAAGGCCATTCTGTTCATGGTAGAAATGCACCCAGCTAAAGTACAACAGCTCCCAAGTAACTTGCCCTTTGGGAAGCTGTTCCTGCAGTTCTGGCCAATGAGAGGGAAGCAGAGGAGACTGTTGGGGTTTCAGAAGGTCCTTAGAAGAGTGCAGAAAGCAGGGTTCCAGTCTTTGTGCCTGAAATAACAATGAGATGTTCAGAACAGAAAAGGAGGCGTGCAGTAACTAGATGGCAAGCCACACAGTGAAAACTACTGACAGAAAGACAAAAGAAACCTGGGTCCTTGCTCCTACCATGGTGGCACTGGGGAGGCACCAGAGTACTTTTATGTAGAAAATAAAATTCCTAATTCATGCTGTATCCTTTTTAGAGGAGTATAAAATTTGATTACAGGTTCCTAGCATTCCACGTATGAGCACGCATAGCTTGCAGTAAGCTCCTAGAAGCAGAACTGCCTGGACAAAGGATGAACATACCTCATGCATGCACCACTTATGCCAAAATATTTTAATTCAGAATTGTGCCTTCTTTTAATACAGTTTTCACAGAAATCTTCAACGTCTCTAACTCACATAATTTCTTAATCAAGTGCTCTAACACTGAGAAGGTAATTTCTATCATACAACTTGTTCCATTATAAAAAAACAGCTCCCAGATTCACATCTGACTTGCAAATCTCCTTCATGCTCAGATTATGAAAACATTTTCTTATGTATTTAGAGGTTTGATCCATATAATTACAAATAATATTTGATCCATATAAATTAAAGAGAATTTAATTTGTAATTTCTGTCAAATTATTTGTTATAGGAAAGTCCAGCCTATTGCCAGTTCTGAAAAAAGCCTGTCTCTTTGTTTTCTAAACTGAAAAATCATATTGCAATGTAATTTTAAATTTCTTTTATTATAAAGTTGAACATCTTTTCATTTGTTATACAACTGTTAATTTTACCTTGCTTATAATTTTGAAATTCTTTCCACAAATTTCAGTAGATTAAATTATACTGATTATGCAAAGAAAATATTAAAAGACAATGAAAATCATTCCTTAATTTTTATGTCCTTTACAGATTTTCTAACTTTTAATTAATCTTTTACTATTTTTGTTTTACTTAATTCAGGCAGAATTCTTTGGCATTTTTGCAACTGTACATATCATTTTTAAAAACAGCTTCCAGATTCACATTTGACTTACAAAGTTCTTTCATGCTCAGATTATAAAAACATTTTCTTATGTATTTAAATGTTTGATCCGTTTTGAATCTCATTTTGCTAGCATGTGAGGTAGGGATTGAACTTCATCTTCTACCAGATGTTTATTTAGTTGTTCCAAGATACTTATTGAATAAATCCTTTCCTTCTATTTACAATGCCACCTTTAACATATACTAAATGCCTGTACATTGCTGAGTCTATTTAAGGCTTTCTTGGTTTATTATACTAATCAATCTGTCTAGACATGTGCCAGCACCACACTGTTTTAATTAGTATAGCATTATAATGTGGTTGGGTTTGCTCTTTCCTTATTACTTTCATTTTTCAGAATAGTTCTTGCCCTGTGTGCTTTGTTTATTTTTCCACATAAATTTTAGAAACAGCCTGCCTACTTCAAAATTTTTTATAAAATTTAACATTATATATGTAGATTTATAAAGAAACAATTTTTAGCATATTGTATCTTTGAATTTAAAACCTTATGTATGCTTACTTAAACTTTATTTTGCTTATGTAGAAGCATTTTATAATGTTTTTCTCATAGTTCCATTCTTTTTTTTTCTTCCCGTACCAGGAATTGAACTCACGACCTTGCCCTTGCCAGGCAGGCACTGTGCTGCTGAGCTAAATCCCCAGCCCCTAGTTCCATTTCTTATTAATTTGTTCTCTCCTATTATACCATTCAATGCTATTATGAAAACTAGCATATATTTTTCTTCTCACTTTGCCATTGTTTTTCAGATAACATGGCAAGCGATTTTACAATATTAACATACACCCTACAGCTTTATTAAATGCATCTATTGTTTATGATGCCTTTTAATTCATTTTCTTGAACTGTCTAGGTAAACAATATATCATTTAGTAATAATGATTGTTACCTTTCTTCCCTACATATAAACTAGTTGTGATTTCTTTTTGTCTTATTACAATGGATAGATTAGAAATTCAAATTCAGATTGGTGCTCTAGTTTAAATGGAGAAATATTAATATGCTTCTCCAACTTGGCTACAAATCACTACTCTCAATACTGTTACAATTGCCCTCATACAGACTTCTTTTGGAAGAATTTAATACACAGCAAGTGTATAGTAATCCTAAATTTTGGTGGATAACAAAGTGGTAAAGAAAGGCTATAATGGTGATAAATATAAACATTATGTCCAAAGTCATATAAATTTCTAACTAGTGAAAATATTTACAAACCTTAAGTAGTAATTCTACACTTCTAAATAGTATTCATGAACAAAATTCAGTGTAGCTGCTACTGTTCTATTTTGTTGTTTGTTTCTCACTTACTACTCTCTTTAAAATGAAAAAGAGAATAAATTTTCCCTGGAGTTTAATGTAAAAAACAATTGACCTGGAAGAGTCTTCATGCTGGTGAAAATAGAGTGAAACTACCTCCCATCACAGGTAGTCTTTTATAATTATATTCACCGTTTTTTACTGGAATCAAGTTTCAATTATTAATACTAAATATTTTACATATAAGTTATTAGAAACTAAAAAATGAATAGATAATTTTTAAATTCAGTATTGAATTTAGTGTTTAAGTTAATTTATAATTAACTTATTATAAGGACTTATAAAGAAATAAATCTGAAGCTGTCAAAAAAGAAGGGATTAGACCAGAGGGGAAAAATAAGAATTGAGATGTTACTTATGTGTACCAACTCCCCACCATGAATGTAATCACTGTGAAATGCAAACATGTACTAATAAAACAAAAATAAGTGAAGAGATAAATAAGTTCAGTGAACATTAGTTAGGTTTGTCAAATGTTGGAGAACTCTGCATTACTTGTTATATATCACATTTGGTTTCAAGAGGGACAGACAAATGGGTAAAGAGAACTATCTGATAAGTAAAAGAAACATACAAGCAGTCAAATGAGAGCAAAGATGATAAAGTCAGTTTACTGAGATGAGTAATTTACCTCCTTCAAATGTTGATCTCAAAACTAATTTCACAGCAAATTCCTTCCTTAAAAAAAACAAAAAGAAAAAAGAGAGAGAGAGAGAGAGATACACGCCACGGCCAATAACTGCTGAAAAGCTGTGGAGCCTGGCACTTCTACATGCCTGGCAGGTTATTAAGCCAATTCTTATTGAGTCCACTTTAACTGTTGGAGGGTCTGTGATTCCCAACTGTTTCACATCAGAGAACGAAAACAAGAAAATCTCAGCCAAGACCACATCGGTGACTGCCAACCCCGTTGTATGCCAAAGTCCAGATGCTTTGATCCTTGCATCTTTGGACTCAGCCCAACGTTACAGAAAAAAAGCACAGCTCATGTTAGGACAACATACATTATAACTAGAAATCAATCAATAGCACTGTGACCTTCAAACTCAGTAAATGTTTAGAGTTAGTTGCAGAGTATGTAATGCAAATTGGAGCTTGGAAGTTGGAACCAGTCCTAAACTAACAGAAAAAAATGTATATTTTTAAAATTTAGAGATTAAAGGAAGCAAAGGATGAAGTTTTAATTTATATGTGTATGTGTGCGTGTACATGTACATATATATTCATAAGGAATGTATTCTAATTTAAAAGACTTTAAATGGAAAGAAAAAGAAACCTACCACCACAATGGAACCCTCTTTTCCTGTATATAATTAAAAGAGAAACTGGATTGTGGCAAGGAAGTATATTGGAAGGAAATTATGAGCTTTCTCCTAATTTAGAGTAAAAGAATAATGAGATAATTTAAGAGGTGAGTCACTTGGTTGCTAGGACACTGTCCTGACTTGTAGCAGCACTCTTGCTTGCCAAATCGTGAAGCAGCTGTCCTGGCCACGGCAAGGCTGTGGACCTGCATCCCCGGACAGGGACACCAAGGAACTGGCAGGGGCAGAGCGGAGCTGGAAAGATGATAGCCAAGCTGCTTCGGGCACAAGCACAACTGCAGCCCAACTCTAGTTTTTCAAATCTCTGCAGCCAGGAGAAGTGCTTGAATAAAATCCCCTACATCAGAAAAAATATCAGGGAAGAGAAAGAGAGAGAGAGAGAGAGAAAGAGAGAGAAGGAGAGGGAGAGGAGAAAAAAGAAACAGAGAAAAGAAAAAAAGAAAGAGAGAAAGAAAGAGAGAAAGAGAGAAAGAGAAAGACAGGCTAGAAAGAGTAGAAGAATCTGGTGCAACAAAATAACTGGAATTAATTTTGCATCATTTATTGTATTTTGTTTTTAAATTTTACAAGGATATGACTGTATTGTCACATAATTTCTGTCTAGACTACGTTGAATTCAATCCTCACCTTTTTGTATTGTAAGGCTTTTAAATTGTTCCTGGCACCAAACAGGCTGTTACAGTACAAAAGCTAATTGATAGTAATACTGATTAACATTCAGGAACCTATCATTAAGATTTATCTCGCTTTTTTTTTAAACAAAGGTGCACTTTTCTTGGTCAGAAGAACAAGTAAGTGATGATGATAACACTTTATAATCTCTGGTGACATTTGAGAAGGGCAGTGTACAGATAGTTCAACATTTTCAAAACCTTCCAGAAACTACAAAAGCCATTCGCTGTAACATCTGGTCTCAGCCTGAAAAACAAAATCCTGCAACATGAACTGGGTCAGAGAAGATGGTGATTGTGCTATTGGCTTAAAGATGTTATCTCCATGAATTTTGCTTGTCTACAAGATGCCCGTGTAGTTGGCACAGCCCAGAATTAAATCTAAATAAGAGCAAATTGAGGCACAGGACAGGAATCGTTTGGTGTAAGTTTGCTCATTTGCCCAAATGCTGAGAATGGCTTGGCTCAAAGTTTTAACATCTTTAAATGACATCAAAGAATTCGCATTCCACAGTGCATCTTTTAGGTGTTCCAAGTTATTTCCTACATTGATGAATACTCATATTTCTGTAAATGTGCTCTGTAATTCCAGAGGAATTAATCTTTTGCTCTGGAGCTAACGTCAACGAGGTCTATTTCTAAGTAAATGCTTAAATGGGGAGTAGAAAAGTATACACCTATTCATTCATCTTTGTTATTATTGTGAAAGATTTTGCTGGAGGCTGGAGGAGGTTCAAAAGATGAAAATGGTAAGCTACAGTGGAAGAGTCTGTTTCTTTAGAAAAAGAATAGTTCAGTCTTGGCTCACCCACACAGGAAGAATGCGACCTTGAACACTTCTTTGGTCTACAGTTCAGCTTCATTGTCTTGGTTTTGTTTTGCAGCAATGAGTATTCAACCCAGGGCTTGCACATGCGTAGACAAGTGCTCCTCCACCAAGCCATGTTCTCAGTCATCGTCTTTAAAACTGGAACAGGAATACTATTTTGCCTTACTCAGGCCTTTGACAGTTAGAGAAAACAATATGAAACAGGGGACAATTCTTTGTAACTATTAACATGGTGCCAACATAAATATTGTAAGGAGGTTATTTCTTGCTACTAAGGAGTACCCCATCCATTTCCAGAGACAAGATATCTTTACATCAAATGGCTTTAGTACTACTTTAAGCACTATGATTAATAAAAAGGGAGAGAACAGAAGAGACTTTAAAAAGAAGTCTCTGTTCCACTTTCTGCAGCCCTAGCTTGGCAAGTAGGGAAATGACACCCAAGACAAAATATAGTGATTATTTTTTGGACCAACTCTTGGCTTCATCCTGGTTTTGGAATAACCACAGAAGGGTATTTTGGATGGTACATCTGGTCTCCTTGAGTTGGCACCTATTATGTTTTTCCAAAGCTAGGTAAACCATTTTTTTTTCTTGTCAGAATGAGGCAAATCTGGATGTTAGGCAGATGGCCAGGAGTACCAACAAAGGCCTGAAAGAGGGTCAGAGGTAGAGACAGAAAACTAGAAAATTCAGTCTCAGTCTCAGCTGGAGTACACACCAACAGCATAGGTAGTACATGCTTTAGATTTATAAAGCAAGAGAATTTAAAGAAAATGTGGTGCATTGGATCCAGTGGCTGTTCTACCCATGAACTTCTCAGACAGGGTTGTGGAAGTGGCAGACACAAAACAATACTGGATGTAAGAACAAAACCAAACAAAACTGGAGACCCGTATGGTACACTGTCTCACCTTGCATTAGTGTTATAAAACACAACACCCAGAACCTTGACGAGCATGTCCTTTATAAGTGCCCTTGAAATACTGATCACAATTGAGCATATCTTAAGTCACAAAGCATATCTTAACCAATCTGAAAGATCGAAACCATTCCAAATATGTGATCTGGCTATAGTAACTGAAGATATACGTCAAAAATAATATTTTAAGTTCACATATATTTGAAAACTTGTAGAACATAGCAATTAAAGCCATTCTTAGAAACTATATATAGCAATAAACAGGAAAGGCAGAAAATTATCTAAATACTAATCTCAAAAGGCTAAGAAAGAATAAAAACTCTAATAAAAATAGAAGACATCTTAATATGGCTGCGTGACAGTAGGAATTAATGAAATAAGAAAAAAATTTGAATACAAGCAAAAATTACTTGAAATACTATAGAATTAATAACAATAAAGCAACATTGATCAATTAAAAAATGAGGGCATTAACTACTAATGCCAAAAATAAAAGTGGTAATGATGCTACTACAATCCTATATTTACGCACACTAATAATATTAATACTTTTATGTCACTAAATGGACATATTTAGAAAATATTTTACATGATACTGTCTGCTAAGGTTTTCATAAGTGTCCCATATAGGTGGTGGAATCTTTATGAACTGGGACCTCATTGGCAGCCTTCCTATCACAAGGCAGGGCATGCTCATGAAGGTGATATCAGGACACCCTGCCTCCTCTTCTTCCTTTCCTTCATTACCAGCCAAGAAATGAGTGAGTGTCCTCCAGCACATGTTCCTGCTGTGACGTGCTGCCTCACAGGCCCGAAAGTAAAAAGACAAATCAACTGTAGACTGAAACCTACAAAACTGAGAGCCAAAATAAACCTCTTCTCTTTTTAAATTTGTTATCCCAAGCATTTTGTTACAGTAATGGGAAGTTTACTGACAGAAGATCCTAAACTAATTATTATGTTATTATTATATTAAAGAAACTTAAGAAACAGATTCAAGGTCAATATATGTGTGGATCTAAAAAACATTTAAGACTATTTAGAATGCCATTATAGGCATTTCCTACCACTCATACAGACAAATAGACATCATTAGGAAAGTGTTAATAGTTCAGTACAGAATTATCCATTGTTATTTTCATTATGAAATTATATATGGCAAAATTTTAGAAGTGACACATATACTCATAGAATACTTGATCGTTGAGTTGAATCACATGATGAAAGAGAGAAGAAAAAAACGTGCAAATGAGGGTCTTATCTTCTGTAAGATAGGACCTATACTATTCCAAGATTTCAAAGAACTCTTCAATGTGTATGTCAGGTCTTTGATGAAATCCAATGGATCCGAATGACACAAAATGTTGATGTGTTGAATTTCTCTCAAAGAAAAAACAGGAAAAGGCTGGTGCATATGAACATTCCTTCTTATTTCTCTGCACTCCTTTTCTTAATCTTCATTGCTGTTTTTTCTTTCTTCTCTTGGTGTGAGTTTCCCAAGCTCCATCTTCATCCGTGTCTCCTCGCATAAAGACAAAACTTTTTTATGCCTTTCTGGCAACAATCACTGATTATTATTTATAAATGATCCATTAGCTTCTGCACTGAACTCAACAGAGAACTCAGGTCATAATACTATCTCCTGATTCCAGTGACCAAAGTCCTCTATCAGCGATTCAAAAAATTCTGCCGTTCCATCCCAGACTATTGTTTCAACTTTCATTGTCATTGAAATTTGCCTCCCTCCCTTGCAACAAGAGAGTTCCATTTCCAATCAAAATGTCAAATGTCGCAGTCTGTAAGCTCCCTATATATGATTCAGTTCACATTCATGCTCTTTCTTCTTCCAGAAATGATCTTTCTTCTTCCATCTATTTCTCATATTCTTGGTCATCTTTCAAGTTCTAACTCAAATCCTATTTTATCTGAAAGTCCATTTTCTTTCATTCCCACAGTAATTTACTCCTGTGCTGTGTGAACACTCAGTCATTCTATTTCCATTTGATAGTGAGGTTATTTGAGCTGGTTTTCCACGAGATTCTGATGGTGGGCGCAGCGTTCTGTTCATCATCGGTCCTGACAGCTCTCAGGCCATGGTTTGTACAATGTAATCAGTCCTTTCAAGTTTTTAACGTCCACTCTGAATGTGCACACATTTTGCTTACGTGCAGCATTATGATAAGCTAAAACTCCCCCCTCTCACTGGGAGCATCATCCTTCTTTGATATCTGGCTCCTGCGTCATTTCCTCGAGGGAACGTCCACACCTCATGGTGAGCCATGTCCTTGTGTCTGCATGCAGAACGCATTCTTTTCCTAGAATGTCTTAACAGGATTTTCTCAAAAACGCAGGTAATTCTGCACTAAGTTTGTGACGTGGAAGTTACATTATATGCAAATATGTTTGTTATCGTCTTGAAGCATATTTAGCCCACCATTTGCATGCATTTAACTAATTTTTTCTTGAACGTGGCAACCAAAATATGTAAGAGAAAAATATATTCTCAGTAATGCACCTTTTAGAATAAAGGGTTGGAAGGCAAAGACAACTGCCACAAAATTACAATATTATCAGTGGGAAAGTTTAAAAAGAGCAGCTCTGGACCCTCAATAATGGTTTCACAAAACTGCTTTGGCTCAAGGCTAACAGTGTGCACTTGAGGGGACAATAAGTGGCCTCGACACTTCTGGTTTGACCCAGGTGGCCGTGCCAATGGAGCAGCAATTTACCAAAACATTAGCGGACATATATAGCTTTCAGATGAAACCTGACTTCTTAACTGAAGACGGTACTCTCTTTAACATCAAAAAAGTCCTTACTCACTGAGCATTTCTTTTTTTTTTTTCCTTTTATTTTTTGTCTTTTTGAGACGGGGTCGCCCTATGTAGTTCAGGCTGGCCTTGAGTTCACCTTGTAGCCCAGGCTGGTCTCGAACTCTCAACGATCCTCCTGCCTCAGCTTCCTGGTTGCTGGGATTACAGGCATGCCCCACCATGCCTGGCTCACTGAGCATTTCTGATCCTGGCATAAATCTAATTGGATATGTATGTTCAACAACTGAATGGGATAGTAGACAATCCTAGTAGTTGTATGACTGAGAATTTGTGTCATTTTACCACAGTTTGACGTGTCTTGGCCACATTTTTGGAGGGGAAATGTTTTAAATAGGTAAATAGATGATCAATCAGGAATTGTTGCTTTTGTGAACAATATATTTATATTTATTTATTTATTATTTGACTGATACTAATTACTGAGAATCAAACCCAGGTCCTAGTGCATGCTAAGCATGACTCTGTAACTGAGATATTCCCTAGCCCCCTAGGAATATATTTTAAAAACTGGCTAGAGTTGCTGGATCTCATTCTCTATGGTCTTCTAGCAACCAACATGCCTTATGACACAGAGACCTGAGTACAAGTAGAGATGTCATCTTTTGCTATAACAGACATAGTAGCTGAATTGGGAAGAGAGAATCATAACTATAAGAAAAACTGAAAACTAAATATGTTTGTAACATTCTCTCACATGAGAACAGATTTAGTAGATTGCTAGCATGGGAAGCAAGAAGTAATAATTATCTGAGGAAATTACACATACTTTAAATTAGGATGTAGTAGCAATGTTACATCAAGTGGAAGTCAAAGAAATAATGAAAAATTTTTAATTTTGTTACATTGAAGGATTTGTGAAATTTATCAGTTGCAATATTACCTCAAATAATGAATGTTCTCATTGCATGTGTATAATTAGAATTCTCTTAACCAGTTGAATCTAATTCTGCAAGGGCCATCCCATAAGCAGATTTCAGTAGAAATTTTTAATTACTTAGCAGTTTTGGATTCATAATTTTAATCCGGTAATAAATCTGCATTAATGTATAATGTCAAATTTCAGTTGGAAAAATGAAATAAACATTATATTTATAAAGAGAATTCTGGTTAAAAAGCACGTTCCCATTGTAGTTCATGAAATCTGAATCACTTTAACATAAGCTAAAGTATGTTGCTTTAAAACTAAAATAAGGTTTTTATTTGCCTAACATTTCACTAAAATAGACCACCAAAGCCAAATACATAGCATGATATTTATCCAACATGAGTGCTTTTGACTGAACAAGTAGTTTTCATAGCACCAGCATGTATCAAGAATTATCTGGTGATGTACTTTCCTAAATTGATGTTTACTTTTTTCCCACAGCTGTCAATTTAAGATGAACCTGAAACAGTCATTTAATATTTTAATTACATTTTTTGAGGACAATTTCATTCATTCAGAACTAAAGATCTAAGAAAAAATCCAGTGATTATTGATAGTCAGCCATGTGCCTATCCCCATGTTCTATTTTACATGAAATTAGGAAGACTGCTTCTCTGGGCTTGAAGAAAACTATGCAACCCGGAAGACAATTGGCACAGGGACATAGAAGGGTCCCTGACTTGAACAAATATAAGCAACTTTGGAAGTATGGATGAGACCAGTGTAGGGGAAAAATTATTTTGAAGAAACCCCAGACACTCGACAAGCAGTGATCAGTGGGCAGAGCATTACAAAGCCAGTCAGTGCTAGCATGCACTGACACGTCATGGGAGCTGATGTTCTGCACCCTAGAGCTCAAGAAGCCAGCTAGTACTGCACACAAACAGTTCCACTGACCATGCTTTTACTGTGTGTCCTCATCTCCATTTCTGCAGACATAAAATGTATTCCCTGAGGTCTATCCCAAAATGTCATCTCTTGCCTTAAGATTCCTGATTTACCCACGTGTTTTTTTTCATGTACTCTGAGATTACACCTCTCTTACTGCCAGACCACTTTCTACTTTGTATCATGGTGCCTGGTGTCTGGGCTCCAGCTTCCCAGTCCTCCCTGAGAGCACCTGGGCCAAAGGGTCAAATCTGATGCATTTTCCTATCTCTGACAGAGCCATATCAACAGCTATATATTCAAGGATTATTTGTTGAAAAAAAGGATATTTTACAAACGAGCAAGTAGTATGAGTGTTGAACTATAAATTATATATATTTTTCATCCATTCAATTGATTATCTACAAACCAGCTAAAGTAACACTCCAGTTCTTTAAACAGAAATAACAATCTGGAAGCAGATTGTATACAAGAAAGAACGAAATGTAGTCTAAGATGTTTAAAAAGGTTTTTGTCTCAAGTATGGTGTTGTACAGGCAGACCAGGTTATTAACAATAGTGTGGGAGACAGAACAAAACTATCAAGTTGAGTAAACACAGAACCTAAAACTGTAGGCAATGAATCTGATATATTTTTAACTTGCAAATCCATAAATTTGCATAATGTCATTGTCATTGTGGATGATATTTGCCATGTCATTTTAAATGTCATAATATTAACCAGGGTTTTGTAAGTGAAAAATTCATTAAACTCTAGTCCCACCCTGGATGTTCCCTGATTGTATCATACTGAGCAAATCACTTAATATCCCTCACTCTGAGTACCCTCACCCAGGAGTGGGCATAGTAACATTGAACCCTTTTGAATAGATGAAGAACAGAGAGAAAGTGGAAAACGTGCCTACTGCATTGTCCATCACGTATTAGTTCATTGGTTCAAGGTAATTATCAACTGATATTTGTAGAATTTTTAATAGAGGTCTTGGGCTACATGTGGAAGGGAAATAAGCAAAGTACACATGGTAGGAGAGAGCAGATCTTTGGAAGAGAATAGGAGAAGTTCAGGGTCAAGGGAACTAAAGGAAGATCTCAAAACCCTCTGTTCTGAGTTGAATCATGAGACTGTCAAAGATGTGAGCATTTATGACGAAAAGACTCGAATCAATAGGGTTCATTCTGATGGTAGTTGAAGGCGTTCCACAAAAAGAACTGGACATGTTTTTTGTCTTTTAGAGACAGGGTCTCGCTGTGCAGTTTGGGCTGGCCTTGAGCTCACTTTGTTGCCCTAGGTGGTCTCAAACTCACAGTGATCCTCTTGCCTCAGCCTCCCAAATGCTGGGATTACAGGTGTGAGCCACAATGCCTGGCTGGACATATTTTTAATGTGAACAATTCATATCATGCTGCATTAAGTATAAATAATTTGCAGTGAAAATAAATGACTAGAATTACTATATTGATTGCATGGCTCAACCAAGCACTTGGTAGAGTTACTCATGGAAAAAATGATGAAAAGAACCCAGAAGCCTATGCTGCCATCATCATCTTTCTAAATGACAAAAGCATAATGTAAAAAAATAGTCATCGACGCTATCTGCCAACAAGACTTGACTCTTGCTTTCTGCTCCTCCTGTACTTTTTTGGGCATTTCAAGAATTAAAGAAGCGAATGGTAATGTGTTTGTAGT
This sequence comes from Chinchilla lanigera, assembly GCF_000276665.1. Lineage (NCBI taxonomy): Eukaryota > Metazoa > Chordata > Mammalia > Rodentia > Chinchillidae > Chinchilla > Chinchilla lanigera. The sequence goes on from NW_004955448.1 coordinate 18,155,351, forward strand.
GTGAAAGTTTTTAGATTCCTTGGGATATAGAAATAATAACCAAAGAATCCCTTAATATGTTAAAAACAGTTTTGTTGGAAAAAAATCAAGCAGGTTAAAAACATCCCTACTTCTCAGTAACACCGCCAAGTACAGATTGGCTGAGTACCCTTGAACCTAACTAGTGTGGACAGATAGGGACAAAGGCATGACACTCAGGCAACTTTCACTCCAATGTGCATCTCAAGTCCCATCTTTGGACCTGAGGAATTTCAAGCAAAGAAACTTTCTCTTGGTGGACGTTATCAGTCAAGCTCTGCCCTCCTTCCTTAGAATCCCCCTGAACACGTGGCAATCAACTACAAACGGAAGTGGCTTCTCAGTTGAGGCCTGTTTGTCATCCATGGTTCAAATATTTATCAGCCTTATGGCAGGTGCCTGGAACAGATGCTCTCTGAAATTCATGGCCATTTCAATGAGTCTACAGACCTTGCAGTTCCAATAATCTAATTAGCAGAACAAGGCCGTGATCGTGTAGGAAGGAGACTCAAGTATGGAAGCCTTGATGTAAATCAAGATTAGGGTGATTTACATCTACAGTTACGTGGATAACTCTGTCTTTATTTTTGCACCCTGTGCAGCTGTTTCTAGCTGTGCATACATGTGTGGATTTGTAGAATTTCTACATATTTAATTTTACCTATACTCATCATTTTATCCCATTTTATCTAGCTTCATAATCACTTTTTAATATCTTTTTGTTCTAATCATAGAGCATTTCTGAGCCAACTCTGAATTTAATATGAAGTTTTCTAATCATTACTCTTGGCATTACTAGCTGGTCTGACATACGATGATACTAATACACTTTTTAAACTCCGGGTGCTTTGAGTGTGGTGCTCTGCTGGCAGTTCTCTCTGCAGCACGTGGCCTTATTTCCAACAAACCAAGAATAATAAATACATGTTTAAATGTCAAGTGTCCCAGATTTTCAACTAGTTTATGGCCTTTCTACATCCCTACGTATTTGAAAAAAGGTATTTTCTCTTTCTTTTTTCTTATTTCCTCTCTGCCAATGCCTGCACTTAAAAATATCTGGACTTTATTACACACACAAGAGCTCGAAATTCTAGATGTGACTATATATTCACACTGTTTTTTCTATTACTCTTTTATTTTTCCCTCCAAAATATCATACATTAACCTCTGTGTATTTTTTCCATTTTGTAGAATATTTTCTCCAAAATTAAATTTTCAGCAAAGAAGCTCTATTCCAAGATTATTTTCCCTTCCTCCCATGGTACCAGAATAAACACAAAAGGCCTAACTTTGGTAATCATTTGATTCTGTAGCAGAAGTATGCATAGTTTCATGATTTTATCATTTCCTATTTTTTGAGGGATTTGATAATTAATAACCTCCGCTTAAGTCATAGTCAAAATTAAACATTTATTTCAAGTAATTATATTCTTTATTATTTTTTAATGGGCTATGTTTATCAGCTTGGCATTAAAATGATTCAACAAATATTCTGGGGTAAAAATGAGCAGATAGCATTTTGGGAATTAGTGGACAGGTTAAAGCAGCTAAAGCACAATGTTTAAAGAATTTAAGGGGCAGTACAGATGGGCACAAAGTCTAAAATCAGCCAATCACCAAAGGACATTAGAAGTTCAAAAAAGGTGGCACCCTAACTATTGCCTGAGTATCTTTACAACATTTTAATTTGTGTGAGGGAGGGAGATCTTGCTAAGGTTTCTCCAATTCATCTTAAAATTAAACACTCTGGAGACCATTCTTTAACAACTCTTGTGGGTCATTCCAAAACACCTCTGTAACGGAGATTAATACTCTTTGATTCCGAGCCAGAAGCATGGTTTTCAGATGTTACAATTACCTGCTCAGCTTCTCAGGGGCAATTATCTGAAAGGAGTAAATGCTCTGGTTACAATTGCCTCTGTGGGAGCCGCAGTAATTGCCATTCATCAGGGCAGCAACCTGCTGAGGGCATCAGTTCATAAAGCAGGAGCCATCAATAAACTGAACCTGGGCCCCTGGTGCCAACATTCTTTACACAATGAAATAGTATTACTGGCAATTAGGTAAACAGTGAGCCAACCAGGAAATGGAAGAGGGGCTGCCAGTGACTACATTAATGCTTCATCCAGAGATGTCCTGATTCTTTTCCTGTAAGAGAAACACCTTGACATCACTCTTTGTACACCACGAAGAACAAACTAACGCAGAAGGCTTCACAGACTTCAGAAAGAAAGAAGGAAATGTTAGCAAACGGCTTTTGGTCTAATCTGGAAATAGGGTATGGGCCGGTAGACAGAAACATTCTTTTCATAGATGTCTGTACACATCACCCGCCACGTTAGCTGAGAGCTTGCGTAGAGGGACAGAGAAAAAGGGCCACGTAATTGGGTTCAAGGAAGTTCTGGGCCGTACCCACAGCCACATCCTGGAGTGAAACACTCAGTGATGTGCAGGGAATTTATGCCAATGAATGTGGACAATTTGGGACACGCATCACAGTTGAAAAAGTTTTTGCCATACCTCAGAAAATCTGATCACAATGTGTCAGTGGGGTAAACAGGGTGGGTATCATCCTTCCTGTATTATTGTTTCTCATGAGGGTGGAGATTTGTTAGAGATATGCATATGAATTACATAAAAAATTATGGTACTTAAATTTTAAAAATCAGTACAGGCAGAGAGGTGGGGCCATTGATCTCTCTTAAAAATACTGCCCCTCACTCTGAATACATTTATTCATCTTCCCTGTTATTTTCTGAAGCAGTTCTAGAGGTCCTTCTGCGCGTTTTTATGAGATAGTATAAATAATATGGCTGATGCAGCTACTGAGGACCATCCAACAGAAACGCAGGCTCTTAAAACAGTCCAGGGCGTCCTCCTCCGCCTTATTCGGTGCGACTGGACTGCACCGTGCAACTTCTGACTCTTCCACAAAGACCCAGGAGAGGTAAACATTTGGAGTTGACTGAGGCAGCGGGGGCAACCGCGACAGTGCAAGTGTGGAAGACTGCAGGAAAGGACTCCGGGGCCGCTGCAGAACGTGGAAGAGTGACGGGGTGTGTGCGCGGGAGGCAAGGAGGGTTATTCCGAGGGGATTAATGGCGACGCGTCTTACCGCAATACAGTTTTGAGAAAGGAAGTAGTCTCCGCATTTTTGGAACACACTCGTATTTGCTCAGATCACTTGTCACGCCCCGACTGGGTCGTTCCCCCTACATCAGTCTCCTGCTTCTCGGGTGCCCACACCAGACTTGACTCACAGTGGACCCCAGAAATTGCAGGGGTTACGTTCCTAGAGCACTCGCAGATTGTGAAAAATTGCAAATTTTACATGTGGTAAGATGACTATAAGTGCCTATTTTTTATAGTTTAAGCCCCAGTAATGCTGTATCTCCTGCAGTTAAGTAATTTAATTTCATAAAATGCTATATTAATAAAGCCTTACGAGGTGCAGGGCGTTTTGGTGGCATCTTACGAATCTTAGAGTTTTAAGAACAAAACAGAACACTCTCGATACACCAGCCTGTTCAGATACAGAAATGCTGGCGCTTCTGCCAGAGATGGGTTACAGGGAAGCGACCAATCCGCAGCAAGAACTGAATAACGTTCTCAGATTGGCTACTTGCAAACCTCCCGCGCCTCACCCCATCGAATTACGGAGAACGTTTGCGTTTTCCTCAAACATTTATTATAGGGGTTTCCGCAAACACTTATTAGCGAGATTCTAAAGAAAAATCCACCCAAGACTGCGGCCGGGAGTCCTGAACCGCGACTTCGCGGTGATACACTGCACCCTTCCAGTTATACCAAAACCTGCCCTAAGGTACTTGGCCCCAAGTCCCTCCCGCAGAGAGGAAGTATTAGAACCAGGGAAAGGGGCTGGAGCTTGAAAGAAAACAAGCTTATTATTAGTGCTAACGTGAGAAAACCAGAAACGGGGCCCCAGGCACCACGAGCAACTCCAGGCAGAGGGACAGGCTGTGAAAGTTGTGAACCAATTACCTCAGTGGTCAAGTTGAAATACAATCAGAAAGTGGATGCAGGGTGAATGTGTGGGTTGTTTTATGAAGTGGAAAAAAAAAGCCGCTTTAGTTTTAGCCGTTATGACTTTAATGTTAGGCATTTCTCTGACTTTGAATTGATGAGTCCCTCATCTCCATTCCTGTTGTATTTATCCAAAGGCATAACGCTTCCGAAAGCGGCGGGGCGGTGTAAGAACGCACCGCTAACACAGAAGTCTGTCCGGGCAGAAGTGGTGGGGGGGTCAGGAATCTTCAGATGACGCCGTCAGAGAAATGGTGCGGTTTGGGGTACGTTTCTAAGGGACTGCTGTGCACCCCAGTCAGGAAAGTCGGGAAAATTGATAAATCATATTTTATTTTTGTATGACCCTTAACGTTATTAAATTTATTTTGTATAGCAAACAAGCTTGTGCTCAATAAAATGCATTTCTGGTAAGTAAGCAGGAAATGGCAGTCTAATGGCTGGAACATGGAGAACTCGGAGTTCTATATTTCATTTTCATCACTAACAGACTCGTGGCGTAGTCCTCATCTGAACACAAAGCAAAGCCAGAGATACAGACTTTTTTCTCTCCTTTCAAAGAGCTTAATCTATTCATGCTTTCTTGCCTCTCTTATTAGTTTCTTTTCCATTCATTTTTAAGCCAACTCAAAATTTAGGGGGATTAAGGTGTAAGATATATATCTTCTAGGTCTTTTAAAATAATATCACAGCAACATTTTGAAAAAAATGTTAATGTAGGACAAACCCTAATTAAAATTTCAAAATATTTCATTTTTGTTCAGGACATCAACATGGGCTGAGAAAAGAGTGTCAGAATCCCTACAACTAGGTGCGTTAAAAATATTTTACACTTTTTCTCGGAAAGCTCCATAGAAAGACTCTTAAGTTTACCCTAGATCCTGGGTACAGAATTAATTCGTAGAATTTAAAATAAGAGATAAGTATTAGAAAATAACTATCCAATGAAATACCTTGCTGTCTCACAAATATTCTGGTGTATCTATATCCTGTGTCTATAATTAGGCAAGTAAAGTAATTATGATAAGAATTACTTTAGACTTTCTCCTTTCTAAATTTTATTTTGTTAGTATGTGCTTGCTGTACATGGAGTTTGCATTTATCTTGGGGATCAGGTGCATGAGCATAACAAAGCTGGATTCTTTTCTTAGTCCCCTTCCCTTCCCACCCCGCTCCTTCTCCAAGCCCCCTTTCCCCATTTTCATTATTATTGTTGCTATTACTAGTCTTAGCTTATGTTTATGACATATAATGTCTACATTCATTGTGGTTATTAGGCTTCTGTACATGGCACATAGCAAACCATGTTAGAATTGTAAACATGTTCAAGAGAAGATGCGTTTTATAGTTTGGGTTCAGATTTGCAGTCCTCCTGCCTCAGCCTCCCAGGGTGCTAGGATTACAGGTGTGTGCCAACACTGTGTTTTTTCTCTTATAGATCTCTTACAGCCCTTGCACCGTTGATTGAATCAAAGTATCTTATTAGGAAAGATTTTTTTCTCCTGAAAATATAAAATTTTCCTTTTTTCTCCTAAAAAGTAAACAAAATAAACATAAGCATGAAGTAATATAGAATTAGAATTAGAATTAATTTTGAAGGCAAAATTTTGCTATTCATTTTATAACATTTATACCATAGACAAGACTCACTGTGTTACCTAGTAGCTTCAGAAAAAACCTGAATCTCTCTAAAATATTTTAAAATAATCATTACCACTTTAATTGTGGTTGGAAGTATATAATCTGAAATTTAAATAGACAATTTAAAATTCCATTTAAGAGTGTGTGCACACACGCAGATGTGTGTGTGCACAAGCTTAAATGCTAACTCCAAATACAAAGTAATTTGTTAAGGCCTTTGTGCAAACTCCAGGTGCCGAGGAGTCTGAGAGTCTATGAGGCTAAGTTAGCTTGAGCATAAATGGCTTGTGAGGTGCTCCTGGGCCAGCACAGAATTGGAGGTAGAATGCTTTTGATTTTATATTATTATCTACTGTTTATGGAAGGTACTGTTTTCTAATAGGTAACAAAATTTTTTGTGTACCAAGCATCTCCTCCTATGTGATGTGTAGCATTTAATGTACCTGTAAGAGTGGAAAGTGAGTTCACTTAATTCAAGATTTCACAAATCTCAGAGTATAGCAGATTGAGGAAATGTAACTTTTTGCCTCACAGTAACAAAATTTTGTTTTTGTGTACCTAAAGATATGTGCTGAAGGTATCTAGGTAGAGAACCATGCATTTTTGCATTGTATATTTGAACAAATCTATCAGTAGCCATTTACTTGTTCCCCACACTTTATATGAAAAAAAAATGCTTTGAAATACATCCCTGTTTACGACCATACCACCCTGAATGCACCCAGTTTTGTCTGAAACACATCCCTGACACAGAGAAAAAGCTTGGCTCTCAGCTACTGATTTGTCATTCGGCACAGGGTGGTCATTACCGATGTACCATGAGTTGGTGAGCAGAATGAACCTCCAGTAACAGAATGTGTACAGGGTAAGAGAGCAAATACGGCTCTATGATAAGCTGGACGACGTTCTAGATAATGTCTCAGTGAGTGCAAGTCAATAGCATTTGGAAAATAAAACAAGCCCTTGAATATCACTGAAAAACTCCTCGATGTTTTACTCAAAGATAGACTGGAGTTTCTATGATGATTATTAATAGATTGTAGATATCAATTAACCTTCACTGTAGCAGGTATACAAACATTTCTTAACATTCTTTCTTTTTGAAAAAGACTAACTCCTCACTCAGTGCTTTGTATTTTCTGAGGTTTTGTGTCAGTCCTTCATTCTCTAAGGTCTTTCATTAGGCTTTTGCGACTGATGTAACTATATTTTCATTTATTATTGGATCAGGACTTTGTATCCTATAGTAATTGTGTTCACCTTAAATATTCTTTCCATTTCTCAAGACATTGTCCCTGGCAGCCATGTTCTTTCACCAATTCTTTGGAATAAGGATGCAGGATAGAAGGATGCCTGTTCCTATTGGCAGCAACCTTATGACCAAGAGGAAGGTCATCCTGAGAAACCAATAACCCTATGGCTGTCAGAGCAAAGAGATAACGGATTGGATAAGGGATAATGCTGTGAGTTAGCTGGTCAGCTCAAGAACATCCTCCTTCTAGAATTCCATTATTACTGAAGCATCATTGCTTTCAGGAAAAGTATCCTAAGAGTACTCAGAGAAAAGGAGAGGAAAGAAGAAACAGAGGATTTGCTTAAATTGCAATTCTCCTTGAAGCCATTTGTGATTATTGGTTAGATCTAACCCAAGGTATTCAAATGCAGGGAGTTAAGATAAATAGCAATAATCACAAAGAAAAATGATTAAACCATGAGAATGTCTCCTGATACAATTCTAGAATGGAGTCCTAGGTTGCTCTGCTGTTGCTATCGTTAGACTTGGGTTTCTGCTGCAGTAGTTTAGACTTACTAAGCTTTGTCATAGGAGTTGAGTAATTTGCTGTCTTACGAATGCAGAATGCTGCTTCTTGCATCACCTTCATTTGAAGCAACCTGTCACTTATTTTGTTTGTTTCTACATGGTTACCTAAGAACGAAGAGATCGTCACTGCTCAGCCTCCTTACAGTGCTGTAGCCATTTCACACGATTGCTTAGCTCACCGTTGTGTTTTCTTTGTATCATCACTTTCTTCATCTAGTTAATGGGTAATTTTCTTGTCTTCCTACTAATTCTAAGCTAATTATCATCTTTCTATTTCCTTCATGGGTGGTCAATCATTGTTGATTAAAATTCATAATATTCCACTTTCTATTTTTTTTATTTGCCATAAAATATTTTAACACATTTGTTTTGTACAAAGACCTTTCAGAGTATTCTTAAATTAGATTGCCTAGGTTCAAAGCTTACTTATTTATAGGATCTTGAGCATATAGCAACTTTCTGACCATAAATTTCTACATTTACCAAATGAAGAATAAATATATTCTATCTTACAAATTATTAGAAAGATATTATGAATAAGTGCATGTAAAATCCTTAGAATGATAGCTCACAAACCATAATACAAAACAATATTTAATTATTTGTTTACTGTCTCATATATTCAACCAATAACTTATTGAGTGCGATATGGATAAGGTTCTTGCCCTGAGCTGTATGGGAAAATAAAGATCAAAAAGTACAGATTTAAGTTGGCAGAGTAGTAATCACCAAATCAGCCTCCCCGAGATTTGGAATCCAAACACTTGAAATTAATAATTTCAGGAAGAAAAGAAGGAGGAAGGTGGATGCCTGGGACCCAGGAAGGATCTGATGGGAAAATTGGATCACACAGAGAAACTGAAGAGACAGACCACAACACAGAAAAAATGAAGGGGCAGTTGGGCACTTTCTCCCTGGCTCCTGAGAAAGGAAGAATAAATCTACGGAGCCCTCATGAAAGCAGGAGACTCCAGAGGTCTCAGGGAGAAACACACCGGTGAAGCAGCAGTGGACGCTCCGTGCTACCACAGGGAGTGAGTGACTCCAGCCCAACTGTCTGCCATGCCCGTTTTACAGAGTCTTGGTCGGGTGCCGTTAGAGGAGGGCCCACTATACCTGAGACTCGGAGCAGCCATGGTTGGCTTCACCTCAGGGCTCCCGGTGTTAAGCTTCCACAGGGCTGGATGACGGACAACCTTGGGAGATTTCCATGGCCAGGGAGCAGTGCTCAGGCTGGCAAGAGACACCTGGGTGTTGTAAGCCAAATGACGCGGGCCCGACCCCACACCAGGAGCCAGGCTCAGCCTGAATTTCCATGGATTTGAGAGTCCCTGAGCCAACACCCAACCCTAACCCTACTGCCTGCTTGCAGGTGATCACCAAGCACGGAGCTGGACCCCAGTGGACTCCTTTTCTACCGGTGAGAGCAGAGTCACACCTTGAGTTGGCACTGCCGCAAGAATGTTGACCAAGAAGGTACCACAGGCGTGAAATCACAGGGAAACTGTTGGGGTTCATTCCTGCTTTTGCTCGTTAACTTTTTTCCTTTGGTTGTGTTAACTGATACTTTCTAGTATTTTCATGAGTGTGAACATTGCTTTTACTTTTGTTTTGGTTTTTCCTCTCTTCTTCCCTCCTGTCTTCCTCATCACTCCCTGAGGGTTGAGTGATATTCCTCCACCCACCAGCCTTGCTTCTCATCTCCTTTGCTCCATTTTTCTATTTTTCTTTTCCCCTTTTAAAATTTCTCCCCTTAATTACTTATCTCTGCTACTCTTTGTATACTTTCTTTCCTTTTTCTTCCACCTTGAATTTATCTTATATTTCTTGCTAGTTTTTTGCCCTACCTTTAACCAATTCTGTAGCATCCTTCTACTCCCCTATAAGATCCTTTGCTTCACTATCCTCTCCTTCTTCACATATCATAGAGTCTGAGGTTTCAAAGTATTCCTTTTGCATCCCACATTCTGAAACTCTAAACTTTAGCAGAATCAACAGAAAGCTGTGTTACTCTTTTGATAGTTAACTCTGTAAAAGTATTGTTGAATTCTTTTCTATCATTAGCAGAGGTCATATTAATTGTAAGTCAATACCTGAGTTTCCTTAATGTTGCAACATAACTGATGTTTTCTTCATCAGGAATAAGGGTGGTACATGACTGGTTCTTATGTTATGCTGATATCTAATTTTTCTCAGGCAGTGCTACTGTAGTTGTTTGATGTTAACAGTGTCATAATGTCAGTATTTCCCCTTAAAGCAACACTCAGATTGCCTTTGTGACATCAGCAATACTAGAGAACATTCCCAGAGAGCTTGTTTCTGGACTATCTGCACTTCATCCTCCTTTTCCGAAATAACCAAGGTGGTCAAATCTTGGGGCTGTGGCAAAGGAGTACACTTAGTCACACCCAAAGTGTAACACTGAAAAGCAACTAAGGAGATCTCTATATGAGCACCACAGTCTTCAGACTATAAGCACCCACAAACCTCAGAACAGAGCAAAACAAATAAACAAGTGAGCAAAGACAATAGAAACGTGGGGAGAAAGGCAGCAGAATATTTCCCCAAGCCCCTGACTCTCCAAAGCCAATTGAGGGACAACAAGGAGCAGAACAGTATAAGCCACACACCTGAGTTACTGGAAAGCACAGCAGAGTGAGTCAGAAGATAAATTAAACAGGTACTCAGAGGGATTAGGGAGCACATAACTACACCTAATGGAATTAATAGCCAAAAAGATGCAGAAACTGTCAGAGGACACTATAGAAAGCTAGACGAGCTAAACAGAATTATACGAAACATGAATGATCAGTTCATCAAAGAATGAGAGCATGAAAAGTTTCCAATCAGAAATCCAGGAAATTAAAAGTCACATTGAATTTATGGGTCCCAGGCCAGACCAGCGTGAGAACAGAATTTCAGAACTAGAAGACAATAATGTCTTCAAAAACCAGCTACTCAAAGACACCTTAAAAACATCAAGGAGAGATTGAAAATTGATCTAACAACTGCTAGATGATGCAAAGATTTATCTAATAATAATTGGAAAAGTGAGAAAATAAGAAGACAACACAAATGGTATTTAAAAACCTGTTCAAAGATATAATGGCAGAAAATTTCCCAAATATAGGGATAGAAATAAACATACAGAAGTGTGAAGTATATAAAACACCAAATAGCCATGACAAAAAGAGCACCTCTCCATGACATATTATACTCAAAATTCTAGAGGTTCTTCACATGGACAAAACATTAAAAGCTGTTAGAAAAGGCAAAAAATCATACACAAATGTAAGCACATTAGAATCACGGCAGGCTTCTCTACACAAACCTGAAAGGCCAGGAGGGCTGGGAGTGAAGTGTTTCAAGTCCTAAAGATAACAACTTCTAACTCTGACCTATCGATCCTGCAAAATTTTCCTTTAATATTGATGGAGGAATAAGGAATTTCCATGATAAGGAGCACCTTAAGAAATTCACCACCACAAAAATCAACATTAAAAGAAATTCTTGAACATCTCCTAGAAAGATAAACTGAAGGAAGAAAATGTCAACAATTCAAATAGAGTGAATATACCTGGCAGGATGAGTAGCTAGGTAAGAGGGGAAAGATGAGGGTATCTACAACAGGAACATCATACCATGATGGGGGTAAGTCAACACCACTCGGCAATAACCCTCAGTATGACTTGTCTCAGGTCCCCAGTGGAAAACACGCTGGTAGAATGGGTGGAGAAAGAAGCCCCAGCACTGTGCAGCACACAGGACTCATTTGATTTAAAAAGATGCGGACTGAAGATCCAAAGATGGAAAGCAATATCCACACAGTGAGAACCCAGCAAAACTTAGGAGTTGCTATCTTAATTTCAAAGTGGATTTCGAACTACGCATTATCAGAAGAGACAAAGAAGGTCACTATATATTAGTAAGTCAAACCATTCAATAGAAAGAATTAAAAATTTAAACATATACGCACCAAGTACTAGGGCACCCAACTTCATAAAACAAACAGTAATGGACATGAAAAGTCAGATAAATACCAATAAAACTGTCGTGGGAACCTTAATACCCCACTGTCACAAATGGAGGACAAGCTTGGCAAAAAACAACAAAGAAATATCAGAGTTGAAACCAACCTTTGAATAAATGGGCTTAAGTGGTATCTACTGAGTGTTTCCTCCAACAACAGCATATATGTTCTGCTGAGCAGCACATGCGACTTTCTCCAAAACAGACCACATTCTAGCCAGTAAGTCATGCTTAAGTAAATGCGAGAGAAATGAAATTATCCCATACGTATTACCCAGTCATAGTTCAATGAAACTAGACATCAGTGGCAAAAGAAACCACATAAACGATGTGAACACATGGAAATTAAATGATACTCTCTTGAATAATCAATGCATCACAGTTGAAATTAAACAACAAAAGAGTTCTTACAATCAAACAATAATGTCAGTATGACAAACTGGAACTTATGAGACACAATGAACGAAATCTTCAGAGAGAAGCTCATAGCAGTGGATTTTCACATCAGAAAATGAATTGAAAGGTTAGACCTTTTCAAGAGTACATCAAATAGAAAAACCATTAGCTAATCATCAAAATAAGGAAAGAAGAGACCCATATCCATGTATTAGAAATGAAGAAGGTGAAATCACAACAGTTTCTGCTAAAATCCAGAAGATTTTAGGTAACAACTATGAGGATCTGTACTCTATAAAGTGGAAAATTCAGAGATACATATGAGCTACCGAAGCTGACTCAAGTAGATATAAAAATCCTGAATAACCCAATATCCACAACAACAAGAAACTACCAACTAAGAAAAGCAGAACCACTGTGAATTCTCCAAGAACTTTAGAGAAGATCTAATGCCAGTACTACTCAGACTGTAATAAAATTGAAATGAAAATAGTACTCCCCAAGTCATTTCTGGAAGCAAGCATTATCCTGATTCCAAAACCAGAAAAGGACCCAATACAGAAGAGAACTTCAGCTCAATCTCTTTAATGAACACAGATACATAAATCCTTGATAAGGTATTGACCAACAAAATGCAGCAAATAATCACAAAGATCATATGTCATGACCAAATAGGATTCATTCCAGGGATGCAGGGATGGTTTAGCACACATAAATAAATAACTGTAATACACCTCACAAACCAAACCAAGGACAAAAACCACATGATTATCTCAATAGACACAGCAAAAGCACTGACAAAATTCAATAGCCATTTACAGTAAAATAAAACAATGAAGAAAATAGAAATAGATGGCTTAACCAAATGATGGCTCAACCAGGTCAAAGCCATCTATGACAGACCAACTGCAAATATCCTAGTGAATGGAAAGCAGAAAGATTTCCTTCTAAAATCAGGAACAAAACAAAGATGTCCATTATCACCATTCTGTTTAATACAGTACTCAAAACAAAGACGAGAGAAAGAAATAGGAGGAATCAATAGGGAAGGAAGAGGATAAATTATGATTAACATTTGCTGATGACACGATCCTGTACATACCCCAAGAACTCCCCCAAAAGATCCAAATTTGGCAAGTAGCAGGATACAAAGTCAACACCAAAAAACCAATAGTGTTTCTGTATATTAATAACGAACTTACTGAAAGAGAAATTGGGAAAACAAAGCTGTGCATGATGGTGCACACCTGTAATCCTAGCATTTGGGAGACTGAGGCAGGAGGATTGCTGTGAGATTGAGGGCAGCCTGGGCTACAAAGTGAGCTCAAAGCCAGTTTGAACTGCATAGCCAAACCCTATCTCAAAAAGACAAAAGGAAAAAAAATAGGAAACAATACTTTTCAAAATAGGGTCAAGAAAAATGAGTCCAAGTAATACGTTAGCTCTCAAATGCTTCTATTTGTAAACAGTTTGTATTTGTTTTTTTTTTTGGGGGGGAGCAGAAATCAAACTAAGACCCTGCGGCTGCCAAGCGGGCACTGTACCCCTGACTTGCATTCCCAGCTCACAAATAATTTGGATCACAGATGAAAGCATTCAGCAAAATTTTGCTTCCATTCACAAACTCCAACTCCGATGACATTAAAACTTATAGAAAAATGTGTTCATGAACAATTTGATTCACAAGCAGAATTGTGAAACAAATTAAGTTTGAGAAAAAGGTACTCTTGTCCTTAGGAATTTACCTAGCCAAGGAAGTAAAAATCCTCTGAGGACATCAGAAAATGGAAAGGTATCCCTGGTTTATCAATAGGCAGAACCAATATAGTCAAAATGGCCATACTTCCCAGACTGTTACACAGATTTAACACAATCCCAATCAAAATACCAATAACATTACATACAGAAATAGAGAAAGCAATCCTGAAATTCCTATGGAACCAGAGGAGACCTAGAACAGCCAAAGCAATTCTGGGCAACAAGGGCAAGCAGGAGGCACCATAATTCCATACTTTAAGTTATACTATAAAGCTACAGTGATAAAATCAGCATGGCATTGGCAAAAAAATAGGCACATGGATCAAAGGAACAGACTAGAAGATATAGAAACAATGCAAGGCACAAGCCATTTTATTATTATTATTTTATTTTATTTTAAAGTAAAAATAAACAATAAAAACAATGGTATGAACACTCAACACAAGGTTGTAGGAGAGTAACAATGGTTAGTGTATTGCATATTGTTATCTTCAAAGTAAGTTTTGACAAAGGGGTCAAATCCCTTTGCAGGAAAAAGGATAGATAGCCTCTTTTACAAACGATGCTGGGAAAACTGGCTATCCACATCCCAAAGGTTAAACCTAGACTCATATCTCTCACCATGCACTAAACTAAAATCAATATAGATCAAAGATCTAAAATTAGAACAGAATCACTTAATCTATTGGAAGACAAATATGTAAAACTCTTAAAGACATGGGTATAGGCAAAGACTTTCTGAACAAAATCCTGGTTGCCTAGGAAATAATACCAAGAATCAACAAATGAGATCTCATCAAATTAAAATGCTTCTGTATAGTAAAAAACCACCAACAAAACAAAGAGACAACCTGTAGAATGAGGACAAATTTAGCCATCCATTCCTCAGACAAAGGATGAATATTTAGAATATATAAAGAACTCAAAAAAAATCAAAGAGCCAAATTTAAAGACCCAATTAAAAAATGGACATTGTAAATGAGCATCTTATTTCAGAAAGAATGATAGCCATCAAGAAATCAACTATTAGCAAATGCTGGCTAGACTGTGGGGGAAAGAAGCACTTCCCCAATACTGTGGGACTGTAAACTATAAAACCACTATATAAATCAGTATGCAGAATCCTCAGAAAGCTGAATGTAGAAATCCCATTTGATTCAGCCATTCTCTACAAGAGTTAAAGGTTTGATTTCTCAGTGATATGTGCATACCCACGTGTAGAGCTGCACAAGCCCTAACAGCTAAAGCTTGGAAACAGCCTGTATGTCCATCAACAGATGCATGGACTAAGAATATGGTATTTATATGCATTGGAGTACTACTTGGCCAAAAAAAGAATAAACTGGAGTCATTTTTAGGAAAATGGATAAACCTTGAGACCATAATAGTAAGTGAAATAACTCAGATATACAACTTAAATACCATATGATTTCTCTTATATGAAATATATAACAGGTAATAGGAAAAAAGGGAAAGAGAAAGATATTATAACCCAGTGCTGACAATGTATCTAAAAGTATACCTTGACTTAGTGCAATTGTCTTACATGGTTTATATGTTCTTTACCCTATTAGTCTGATTTTAAATCTGTACATGTGATAATTAACTTTAAAAGGTCTTATACAATAAATAAATAAATATGATAGTGGAAAAATAAAAAGGTAGAGGGACAGGAGAAACAGAAGGGAATTGAAATTCGCTCTAATGAATGTGCCCACTATGTACTGCGAACATGTACTAATGAAAGTTTCAAAAAGAGCAAGAAAGTACAGACTTCTTCTGCTTTCAAGTACTTCAATGTCTAGTCTCAAAGGTAATTCACAAACAAAAATATCAACAGTGTTCGCATTCTAAACACACTAAGCATATTACATAGGGAAAAAGAAAGAAGACAGAATGAATAAATGGTAGTATCTTTCTTTATAGTCTGTAATTCACAGTGATTTAGTGTTTTTCAGTTTCTACGAAGGATTCTTTTGTCAGTCTGCTTGCATGTTGCCTTTTTTCCTATTAAGCCACCTGGCAAAGCAGTACAGTATAATAATGTAGCAAGCAGGATGCTAAAGAAAGTACCCAAATGGTATACATGATATAAACTTCTTGATCATTAGCTGAATAAAACTGCTTCTTTTTGGACTTGTTGCATGGTAAGAGTTTACTAACTCTGAAAGATCAAGCATTATATTTTATTTGCATTGAATCCCAATTATTTAGTAAAATGCCCCCAATTTCAGCAATCTATTTAACTAGAACATAACTTTCTCCTGGTGAGGGTGATTGGTTGTAAAAAGGAAAAACAACCCAACTAAGACTCAGAACTTTTCTGTCAAAACAATTGTTGAAAGATTCCTTCTGTCTACACATTTTGCCAAGTGGTTGGAATACTGGTTTGGAGTTGCCAGCAGCCCTCCTCCTGCCACCTGGAGAAAAGTCATAGAGGGAAGAGAGAGAACTGACACAGAAAGGGAGGGAGGACAGTGACATCATTGGACCTCGGGATTCCGCTGGGTCTGACCTCAGTCAACCTCCTCTGTCCATGAATCAGTACATTCTGTTTAGCTCAAAAATGGTAGGAAATTGGGATGTGATAACACAAGACAGAGAAAGTGTTATTGTTGCTCATGATTGTTATGGTTTGCAAGAATTTTTTTATTTTATTTATTTATTTATTTTATTTATTTATTTTTTTTGGTACCGGAAATCAAACTCACAACCTTGTGCTTGCCAGGCAGGTGCTGTGCTGCTGAGCTAAATCCCTAGCCCCAAGAATTTTTTAAAATAAGTTTTCTAAAATATAATTATATTCTTTGAATAATTATGGAAATTGAAACAACAACCATCATTGCTGTCAACCACATCCCCACAATTTTCAACAATGTCATTTGTATAAAAATTTACAGTTTATAAAGACCTTCCTCTGTTTAATTGGGTCCTGATTACAATCTCAGTATTAAATTGAAAAGCATCATTATTAAATTTTTATGAGCAAAGAAATTAACAGTATAAAATATAGCAACCATTGTAAATTCCTATCATTTTGTTTTGAGGTCATGTATCAAAAATTTTATGCTTTTGTGTTGTTTTGATTTTGTCTTCACTGTTGTTTTGTCAGTTAATTAAAAAAATTTCAATAATTAACTGACTTGTCTAGTTATTCATTTAGTAGATGGTATATCTGTTTCTAAACCATTAAATATTCATCAAAAAATAACTGCATAGTAACATATACTTGTAACCAAGATTAGTGACAGGCCTGGATTGATCTAGGCTTTGTAAACAATTGGAAAACTGAGAGTTCCTAAATATACACATAATTTTCAAACATTCAAAAATGTGCAACACAGGACTAGAATCTCTGAGAGGTGAAACATACTACTGTACTGTTTAAAGTCCCAGAGGCAGTTTGCATGCTGCAGTTCAGGAAAAAAGAGTTCAAAAGTGTTTTACAGTCTAGGAGACAGAGAACAGAATCGAGGGAGGAAAAGGCAACTAGATATTAGGGGCAGACTTCAGAAGGAAGCAGCTACAAGGAGAACCCAAAGAGAGACTAGAGTGTCCAAAAATATACAGAGGAAACTTTTGAGCTTTTGACTCTTTACTAATCAGTGCATGTTAGGAGAAAATAATTTAAGCTCAGAGAAAGATCCCCTAGCAAGGAATAAGCAGAACAATCTCTGTGCTCACAACAATAAAAGTAGCTTGTATTCCTACTATCCAGAGTGGAAATATTTGCACTGAAGGAGGTAGAGTCCTCTAAGGGGTCATGCATTTATAGTGGGGATGCATTAACCCTAGTCTCTTCCACTTTTATTCTCACAAAATTTAAAAGCAAATCTAACGAAGAGTCAATTGATCCCAAATAAATACATACAAAATCAATCTCCAATACCATTTAAAGGAATGTATTTGATTCTGCTACTAGTGATAAAAATTATATAATCTCTGAGATTACAAAATTACCACTCATGTTTTAAGTAAGCAGAAAAATGTCACTTATTACCAGGAGTAAGTAAATCAACAAAAACACTTCCATATAAGGCAGAGATGAAGGAATTACTAGAAATGTAAACTAAAACTTGATAGAAATGATTCACATGGTCATGGAGATAAAAAGCACTAGTACAATGAAGTAAAAAGACATGAAAAAGAATTCTATAGAACATCTAATGATGAAAAATACAGTGCATAAAATTTAAAATAATTTGGATGTGATCAGCAGCATATTAGTCAATACAAAAGAAAATATAATAAAAATGATTGTAAAATTATTTAATTAAAAGCAATGAACACATAGCAATTGAAATCCCCCAAAATTCAACATGTAAAGCACAACTGAAAAAATATGGATGACACATCACTAAGCTATGTAAGAAAATCAAGCACTACAATATAGATGAAATTTGATTTAGGGAAAGAGTGGTAAGAGGAGAAAAAAATTTCAATAAGTAACAATAGATTTTCCCTAAATATTATTTAACCATCTACTTACCAATAGAACAACACAAAAAATCTGAAGCAAAATGAACATGAATAGAGGTATACCAAGATATATTATAAGCAAATTATTGAAAACCATTTATAAAGTTTTAATATTTGCTTTGAAAAAAGCCTAGTATTTAAGGAACAAATATAAGACTTACAACAGACATTTAGTCAGATATTATGAAATTCAAGTGACAATAAGGTGACATCTTTCGTCTGTAAGAAAAGAGGAAGAAAGAAAAGAGGAAAAAACATAAAAAGAAAGGGTGGAAGGGAAAGAGCTAACATTTCACTTATTTAAAATATTTCTTTTTGGGGGCTGGGGATTTAGCTCAGCGGCAAAAGCTCCTGCCTGGCAAGCGCAAGGTCGTGAGTTCGGTTCCCGGTACCAGAGAAAAACCAAAAAAAAAAAAAAAAAAAAAAAAAAATATTTCTTTTTGAAACAGGGAAGTAGAGAAATCTTTGCCAAAATAAGCCAGAAAACAAACAAACAAACAAAAATGCACAGCTATTCTGACCCAGTTATTCTGCCTGAGGGAAATTTACTTTTGATACCGTATTATTCAGGTTTGTGCAGATAAACATGACCAAGAGGAGACAGGTACAGATGCTGCTACAGAGACTATTGTGAGTAAATTGCGCATATGATTTTGAAGACTAAGAAGGTCCAAAGGCTGCAAGCGGGAGAGCCAGGATAGCCAGTGGTGGTGCCCTGCGTGCATGCACCAGCGGAGCTGATGTAAGTTCCAGGCAAAGTGCAGAAGAAGAGCAGTGTCCCAGCTTCAAAGCAAGTATTTAAAGAAAGCTAGTTCTCCCTTACTTGTTCTTTTTTGAAAAAATTCTACCCAGATCATTACTAGACTGAGTGAAACCCACCCATACCGTATAAGGTAATCTGCTTTATTCTGTATACCAATTTTTATGTAAGTCTCAGCCAGAAACATTCTCAAAGAAGTGCCTAGAATAAGGTTTAATCAAACATCTGAGAATGTCTTGACTCGGTGAAGTTGATACAAAGAATTAACCATAAAAATACATATCCACAATAAATTAAAAGTAAGCAAATGGGAATAAATGTACCATGAAACACAAGCGTTATATGTAAGAATAGATACCATCCTAATATCAAACAAAATAGAAAAAAGGCATATTTCTGGGAATGCAGACATCAATTCACAAGAAGACAAAAAGTGCCTACGTGTGTACTTAATAGCAGAGCTTAGACATACATGAAAGAAAAACAGAAGGAAAAAATCTGAAAAGATGAACAGTAAAGTTATAGGTGAGGATTTCAAAGCGCATTTCTCAGTAACTAATTGAATAAGACAAACAGTTATTAACCTTATATACTTAAATACTACTGCCAACAAAGTTGACTCATTTCATATTTATAGAACTTGTCACTCAAAAAAACAGCAGAGTACAAATTCTTTCTAAACATGCATGTAACATTCACCAAGATAGAGCATATTCTAGACTATTAAGCATCCATACATCTGAGGGTACTGATATCATGTAGAGTGTGTTTCTGATTGTAAATAAAATAGAAATAAAACTGGGTGTGGTGACACATTCCTATAATCCCAGCATTTTGAAGGCTGAGGTAAGAGGATTGCTGCAAGCTTGAGGCCAGCCTGGGCTACATGGTGAGTTAAGCCCAGCCCAAGGTACATAGCATGAGACCCTTTCTCAAAAAGTAAAAAAAAAAAAAAAAAAAAAAAAAAAAAAAAAAGAAAAAGAAAAAAGAAGAGAAATGAAAAACAAAAAATATTGGGAAAAAAAAATCTCAAAATAATAGGAACTTAACACATAAGTCATGAGCCTAAGAAAATTCACAAGGGGAATTAAAAATATTTTCATTAAATGAAATGATTGAAAAATGAAAATGCAGTGTGTGGAGGAAAATTACAATTTTCAATGCTAACATTAGAAATAAGTTATAGTTTCAATTAATTACTGAGAAGTGGGCTTTGAAATCCTCACCAATAACAAATTTGTTTAAAGAATGACGTTAGCATGCACTCTAAATAACTGAAAATAATGAGTAAATTAAGCACAAAGTGAGCAGAAACAAAAGATGATGAAAATAAAAGCTGAGGCCAATGGCAGGACAAAAGGAATAATAGAGAAAAAGCAACAGAACAAGAATTCATGTCAGAGAAACATGCAATAATACCACATAGAAAAATACATCATTTAAAAAAATGAATAAATCTGATTTGATCAAAATTCAAAGTACTTACACTTTAAAAAGATGCAATGGGAAATAAAAGGACAAGCTACAGAACAGGAGGAAATATTTGCTGAACTATTTTTGATAAAGGACATAAAAATATAATCACTCAACTGAAAAGACAGAGACCAAAAAGATTTAATTTTCATTTCAGAAATTTCGTATGTTTCAAAGAAGATTTATGAGTACTGAAAAAGCACACAAAAAACCTGCTTAGAACTATTATCACTAGGTAAATGCAACTTACAATCACAGTCAAGAGTCACACTCTGAAATGGATAAAGCAAGTACTGGGGAGGATGTAGAACAACTAGAATATAGATACATTAATGGCAGGATTACAAAACCCACATCCACAATGGAAGGCAAGTGGACAGTTTCATATGAAATAAGATCCCTGTAGCCTACCAGTGGTATTCCTGTTTACCTGTGAGAAACGAAGACATACGCGCACACAGAGATCACTCTAAAAGTTCATAGCAACATAATGCATAACAATAAAGACTGCAGACCAACCCAAACGTCCATGCTCTGGCCACTCAATAAAACAGAGTGTGTTATATTCACATAAAGGAGTACTACTCAGTGATAAAAGGACAGACATTTCTGATACACATGAGCATGTGAACTAACCTCAAAATCTTAAACTAAGGAAACCAGATATGATAGGCTACATACCGAATGGTTCCCTTTATATGAAATTTAAAAAGACAGAAATGCAGTGACAGGAAGATCACTGGCAGCTGGACAGTGGGAGTAAGGGAGGTGTGACCGTGAAGGGCCACTAGGAAAAGAAAATGTTCCAAATAAGGATTGATGCGACGGTTACGTAAACAACAAGTGCCATAAGCCCTTGGCAGACTCATCAAACTGTACACCCAAATTTGGTAAATTCTGTCGCATGTAAATTACAGCTCGTAGAGAAAATGGAGAAAATATTTATTAGTCACTCTTTTGTACACACACACATACTACATACTTGAAAAGATTTTCATTTAAACTTTCTGAAGTATGCTTGAAAGAAACAGTGAATGTACAAATTTTTAAAAATTTATTACAGCAAAAGACACATTTCCATTCATCCCCCTGAACATAGTTTTTCTCACTTTGAGTACATTTATCCTAACGTTCTTGCCATTCCCTGAAGCAGCTCTAGAATCTTTCACCAGTGTTTTTAGCTGCGTGATAACGGCTGCCTTGACGTCCTGAACTGATTCAAAATATTTACCTTTCGTGACAGTTTGACTTTGGGAAGGAGCCACAAACTGCACAGTGCCCAATCCAGTGAGTGGGGTGGATGAGGTCACACCGTAATGTTTTTACTGCCTTTCAGTTGGATGGCTCTTGGTAGCAGCAGTCATAGTTTTGATCTTACCTTATGATGACACTCACAAAAGAGCACTTCCAGAACGGCTTCAGAAAGTAACAAGAATGGTGGCACAAATGCGTTTGAAGCAAAGTGCGATATTTTGAGAGAAATGTGTCTTTACTGCGATCATAGCTTTCATATAGTACATGGATTTATGGCATCTTCTCTCTTTCTTTCGTACCTAGTCATCATTCTTTGTAATGCCCTTCTCCACCTACACACTCATGATTGCATTTGCTACCTTTTTGCTTGGAAACTTTAGATGCTTTTTAAATTCATCTCGTCCAACTCAAATCAGCCTAAGTTTCCTTATTTTGCTTTGTTTTCTGTCTACTGCCATGCACAAAAGCCAGGAGTGTAGAAGTACCCAAGAGTCCAGCAACCCTCAGCCAGCTGTCTTGTTTTTTTCTGCCTTCGAAATGTCTTTGCGTCTCTCCATATGTTCTGCCTCCCCTCAGTGCGAACCACAAGGTCCCGCTCGCAGCAGAGCAGCTACTCCTAGCTGCCCTCCCTGCCTCAGGCTCTCTGATGACTAATTGCCAGCAGATCTGTCACTTGTGCTTCCAGCTGCACTGCACCACCTGCAGGACTGAGTTCCAAGTGCTCTCTGTGGGCTGATAAGGCTACTCACTAGTTGCCCTGCTTACCTCTGCAGTAGTATTCCTGGCCTCTTCTGTCACAAAATGCTTTTAGTTCTTGGAATGTGGTATGTTTCCTTCCAACTATGGGACTGATGGAAATTCACTTTCACTGGAACATTCTTTCCAGACTCAACATGCTCCTCTGTCCCAATCTCACAAACATTGCCAGCCTATTTGTTATTCACCCTGCAGTTCCCACCCTAGACATCACTTGCTCTACGTGCCATTGTATTTCTTGTGTTTCCATGGTTCTTACAAACACTGGCATAGCATTTACCAGAGTGAAATGGTTTGAAAAATTTAAACTTATAGTTTCCTCTAGACCACAAGCTGGAAAAAGGCACAGAAATTTCCAGTTTCCTCACCAGAACCCCACAACTTATCAAAGTACATTTTGCATGAGAGATACTCCTCAAATAAGGATTAAATGGTTGAATAAACTTGCTTTCTCATTTCCCTGTCAAAGTATTCAGGTTAATCACAGTATTTTTTGAAGTTAAATGTAGAGTTATTTGCTTAGTTTTTTAAAACAATTCAAATACTCCACGCAGCAAGCCAGGCGTTTTTAAAGGTCGATTAAAAAGCACCATTTGTTCACCTTTCATTATCACAGCACCTCTATATTTTGTATGTTCACTACTTTCCAAAGATGTTGTGAGCATGTAATGCTTCTAAGCGTGCATAGCAGTTATGTCACATGCATCTCAGGGTCAATGGTCTGTGCTCTGTCTATGGTTTATTCTTCATAAGGTGAGAGTCAAATTTCAGTTTGCAGTGAACATGTTTCTATTGTCTAATAAAAATAAGTAGTGCTTTCTCAAAAAATATTGTGTTCATGGCAAAATTTTGAAGACTCGGAGTAGCTCTTCTTCCTGATAAAGTGTGTGGCCATTACTGGAAATGCTCATATTCGGTACCTCTGCTGGAGGATCAGAGGGAATAAGTTCAGACGACACTCAGGGAGGTCTAAGAACATGTACCTTAAGAGGAAGTGACATAGAGAAAGCCAAGGTCAGTGGTGTATCTGAGGGTGATGGTGAACGTCAGTTTACTCTTCTGTCTCTGGATCAACACTTACTGAAACAGCATATATATCTGATTTGCACATTTTCTCCTACTAACTTTTCCCGTTTTATAAATGCATTTTATAGTTTTATGCATTGTCATAATTTGTAAAATTTTAATGATCCTTGTTCAACTCATTTTCTCATGGTTATAGTCAATTCATTGACCATAATTTATTTTACAATATACTTCTTTCTGAATTTTTATGGTTTCAGAAACAATGTTTCAAAGTAAAACAATGGATTTGAATTCTTTCTAATATCTCTAAGTGCTTTTCTTAGAATACATTCCAGCAAGTGAAGCTGCTGGATAAAATAAATGAATATTTTTAAGGGTTTTTGTTATGTACGATCCATATTGTCCTCTAGAAAAGCTGTATTATTTTACATTTCTTCTTTAAATTCTTATTTTAACAAGAGTAGTTAAAAAAAAGAACAATAGCAAAATACCAACATCACAGACATAAATAAAACAAAGCAAGAACATTAAAAATGATACAGGGTTTCAAAACAAAATGATAGGAATTAACAGTGGTTTGTATGTTACATATTATTATCTTCACCTATGTTGCTCAGATTACCAGATGTAAGAATGGAAGATCGTTCAAGCCATTAAAGAGAAGAAAAATATAATTATTAAATAAAACATTAGAGATGATGCAGAGTTTCACTAGACAAGATTATAGGAATTCACCAGTGGTTGTTCTATTGCATATTGTTGTCTTCAAATCAGTTGCTCAGATTACCAAATATAAGCATCCAAAATTGGTCAAAATACAAAAAATTTTAAGCATGACCTGTTCATTTCAATAAACCACCAGATATCAGCAGTAGTTATCCCAACTATCCTTCTATATACATTAAATATAGAATGTATGTTGCCTTCCATCTTTCTTTTTCTTCTTTCCCTCATCCCAGTTGTTCCTTTCTTTGAGCAATTTCTTTCTCTTTCCTATCATCTATTGTACATTTTGAGTTTTACTTATTCTTTCAGATTCCTACACCAGGGAGATAATATGATGTTTACACATGTGGGTCCAATTTATTTCAGTTATGGGTATGGTCTCTAGTTGTGTCCATTTACATATAAAAGCCTCGAGCTTATCTTTTTTATAGCTGAGTAATACTACATTATATAAAAATATCACATCTTTTTTCTACATTCCTCAGTTGATGAGCATTTGGGTTGTTTCTAAGATTTAGCTATGACAAACTGCGCTGCCTTAAACATGGGTGCATGTTGTGGTATGATGTTTTAATTCTGGGAAAATACCCAAAAGGGAAATAGCTGAGTTAATCGGAACTTCTAATCCTAGTTTGGTGAGGAATCTCCAAACTGATTTCCACAGTGGTTGTACCAATCAACACTCCCACCAGAGGTGGAGAAGTGTTCCTTTTTCCCCACAGACTCTCCAGCATTTGTTATTGGTTGATTTCTTGATGACAGCAATTCTTTCTGGGGTGAGATGGACTCTCAGTGTTGTTTTAATTTGAATTTCTCAAATGACTAACTATGTGGAACATTTTTTCCTGTATTTATTCACCATTAGTATTTCTTCATCTGAGAAGTGTGTATTCAAATCAGATGCCCATTTTTGGATTGGGTCTTTGAATTTGGGGGTCTTGTTTTTTAAAATTCTTTATATGTTTTAGATAGAAGTCCTTTGTCTGAAGGGCAGTTGATGGAGAAGGGCAGAAACAAAATGTACAATAGATGATAGGAAAGAGAAAATTTTTTCCCAATTCATGGGTTTCTTTTTACTCTGTTGGTGATTTCTTTAGATTTCTTTATTGCAAAGACTTTTCAATAAGATGAGATCCCAGCTGTGGATTCTTTGAAGTATTTCCCACGCAGTTTGGTTTTTGTTCATGAACTCTCTGCCTACCCCTATCTCTTCAAGATTTTTAGCTACTTCCTCTTCCAGTAGATTTAGTTTTTCTGTTTTAATATTTATATCTTTGATCCATTTTGACTTTAGTTTAGTGCCTGGTGATAGACATGGGTCTAGTTTTAGCCTTCCCCATGTGGAAAGCCAGTTATTCCAACACCATTTATTAAAAAGGCTATCTTTTTTATTAATTTTTTATTTTAAAAAGTAAAAAACTAACAAAACAACAATGACAACAAAATCAAAACAACACAATAACAACGAAAAGGATAGATGACTTGAAACACAATGATAGGAATTACCAATTGTTGCTACCTTACATAATGTTATCTTCAATGAAGTTGCTCAGTCCACCAGACATAAGAATGTAAGATTGCTCAAACCATCAAACACAGTCACAAGTAATAAAAAAACTTTGGAAATGATGCAGAGCTTCACCACACAAGATGGAAGGATCCAACAATGGTTCTTATGCTGCATATTATTATTCTTTGCTCTAATAGCATTTAATATTCTGATTGTTTGTTGAGTTTCTGGGATCTTGATCACTACATGTCTGGGTATAGATTTATTTATGGCTAATTGGAGTTCTATGTGCTTCACTTAACTCTGTGTTTGACTATATTTCCATGCTTGGGAAATTTTCTGCTGTTATCTCTACAAATATTCTTTTTATGTCATTTATGTTGACACCTGCTGTTTGTTGACACCTATTAATCTTACATAATTTTTCTTTGCTTGTTTTTGCAGTTGTTGAATTATTATTTCTTGGTTTCTTGTTATTTTTAAGAGATTCTTCCTGTCACATTTGTTAATGGCAATGCTGTCTTTAAGGTCTGAAAGTCTATCTTTAGCTTTGTTCAAGTGGTTTTGCCAGCTTTTGATGGAATTTTTAATTTCCTGAGTGTTTGTTTGAGTACGTTTCGTGTATTGTAGTTCTTTCCTATATTATTCATTCTAGGTTTCCATGAATTTTCTATGCTCCTCTATTTTCTTATCAATGTCTTCTTTGGATGTGCTGAACAATTCTTTCATTATTGTTGTCACTCCTTTTTTTATATCTGAGAGATTATTTTTGATCTGATATCTTCTATGGCCTGATGGAGTTGTTTCTTTACTTCAGTTGCTACCATTTCAGAAAATTCAGGTGTATAGCTTCCAGGCTCTTCTGTGTCCATGTGTGCTGGACTTGTTCTGGTTGGGGTAAGGTCTGAGACTGTATTTCGCTCCATCATTTTGTCATTTTTAAAGATGCAGAGGTTCCCTGGGGCTCAGCCCAGCTCCCACGATGGTGTGTGAGTGCCACGGCATCAGCCCAGCTCCCACGATGGTGTGTGAGTGCCAGGGCATCAGCCCAGCTCCCACG
>NW_004955448.1:18182202-18188793 GCF_000276665.1 Chinchilla lanigera
GGCATCAGCCCAGCTCCCACGATGGTGTGTGAGTGCCAGGGCATCAGCCCAGCTCCCACGATGGTGTGTGAGTGCCAGGGCAGGGACCCGAAGGTCCCCGGTGCTCAGCATGGCTCCTGTGCTGGTGTGCAGTCGCAGATTCTCCCGAAATTCCCTTGCGTTCAGTTGACTCCGAGGCTAGTGGAAGAGGGCTGTGGGATGCTCACTGGGGTTCCCAGTGCTGTCTGGGGCTCGGCCTGTCTTCCTTGAGCATCTATTTTACATTTCTGGAAACAGTGCATGGCTGTTGTTATTTCTTACCAGCCTTGTCAGTTCTGAATACTGTATTACCTTTTTTTTTATTTTTGCCAATGTTGTATGCAAAAACTGGTTTCTTGTTAACATGCTAATATCCACTTTCAAATGAAGACATCTTATTATAATGCTCGTATCTTGTAAGATGATTTACTCGCTATTTCCTTCTATTGACTTTCCTTGCTAATGTGTCTTAATTTACAAAAGTGTTGATAAAACAGTTGACCTTTTAAAATTATTTATGAATTTATCATTTTTAGTTATTTTTTATATTTTATAAGAATAGTTTTCATTTTTATATACTTGAATTTATCAACATTTCCATTTTGTTGCAGTGTTGGGAATCAGGGACCGAGCCCAAGGCCTCACATCTGCTGTATAAGTGCTCTATCACTGGGCTGCATTCCTCGCCCAACATCTCCAGTGTTTATTACCCTACTACCAAGAAATAATGTTACCTACCATATTTTTTCCACATGTCTTATGACTTTAAAACTATATCTTCTTTAACATTTTAATCCATCTGCAATTCTTAAATATTGTGAGGTAGGGATAAAGATTTATATTTTCCAATTAATTGATAAATAAGCCTTCCTTTTTCCTATTGATTAAAACTATCTTTCCCACTAGCTAAAATGGATTTTTATCACTTTGGCAAATACATATTCTCTAAGCTCATTTTAGGGTTAATTATCTTCAAGTTTATCTTGTATACATGAAACAATACATGCTTCATCTCATGACATTCTGACTAGAAGTGTTGGGTTCAGAAAAGTGATGTATGTGTCTTGAGTCTTTTTCTTGGTTTTATATTCTTTTTAAATTTGTATTTATGCTAAGACCACACCAGAGTATTGTAACTTTAACAACATAATACCAAGTTCTGAAAGCTCCCATAATCACTTTTTCTTTCATAAACTTTCAGTTTATATTTTTGTTTTTACTTATTTATTCTACTGTAATTGCATTAGGATTCATTTTATGCAAATTATTTTAAATTTACATTGCTTTAAATCTGAAAGAGTGCTATATTTATAATATTCTTATTTAAGAACATAATATATCTCTCTCTACAATCAAACCTAAGAGTAAATTTCTCAATTCAATTTTATATTCCTACATAATACTCTCAATCACTGAGATTATTCTTTAATATACTTTTGTCTTTTTAAAAATGAATTTTGTTTTCCCAAAGGTGTCTCTGGGATCTGAGAACAGGCCAGGATTCCTCGTTTGATGAGCAGGTACTTGCCCATTTCTTTCAGGAAGAGGCAGCAACCGTAGACGAGAACAAATACCAGAACCAGAACGTGCGGAACCGGCTGGAAGGCAAGGGTGGTGCTCTCGGGTCAGCAGCTCTGTCTCAAGGGAACAACTGCTTTCAGATCTAACCGCTAGTGCCATTCAGGACTCTGCCTTGATTTCTGCTTTTACAAGAGGAGATGAGATGGAAACCTGTATTTTTAAAAATGTAAAATGAGCTCAGAGTTTCTAAAGACACATAAAAAAATCATTAGAAGAACTTAAAGAAAGTTGAACATACGAAGTTAGTGAGGTTCCAGTCAAAACAGGTCTGTCTGTGCTTACCTTATTTATTTAAAAATATTGAGCATTTTTATGTGTTACTGCCTCTGGAGAGCAAATATATGTATCTTTGTTCAGGCTGCTATGATGAAATACCATAGGCTAAGTGACTTAAACAATAAACATTTATTTATCATGGTTCTGGAGGCTAGGAAGTCCAAAGACCTGCAGATCATGAATGGTGAGGGTCCAATTCCTGGTTTGCAAATAGCCATCTTATTGCTATATTCTCTCATGGCCAAGAGGAAATAAAAATCTCTCTCATCTCTTCTGTTATAAAGGCACTAATAACATTTGTGAAGTCTCTACCCTTAGGAACTAATCATCTCCTATAGGCTCTATTTCCCCAGCTCCAGTACTTTGGAGGCTAGATGTCTATGCTTAAATTTCAGGGAATCACAAACTCAGAATATAATAACGTATGTAACAAAATCTTTTTTCTTCTATAAATTGTTTCAAATAAATGTCTGAGACCTGGGAGAACTAGATATACTTCACCATCTGCCGGAAAACCCCAGACGAACTAGTGCATCTCAATGGACACTGAGGGGCAAGCCTGACCACCAGGAAAGCTAGGAGCACTAGAAGCCTTTGCTGTGCAGCCACTGAGGAGGGAAACTGAGCTCTCTGTATCTGGTAGCAAACATGACAAGACAAAGGACTAAACCACAATCTCAGAACTCCAACCCACTAAGAACAAGTCCAGGAGACATTGACATAGGAGAACTCTGTAAACACACACCTGAAATTGTTGAAATGATTGCAATGGAAGTAAAGAAACAATTCCATCAGGCCACAGAAGAAATCAGATCAGAAATAATCTCTCAGGCAAGAAATGAAATGAAAATAATAACGAAAGAACTGCTCAGCACATCTAAAGAGAAAACATAAAAAAAAGATGAACATAAGCAACAGATGGAAACATTAAATGAAAAATACAAGAATGAATTAGAATGCATGAGCCAGATTCAAAGAGACATCCAGGAAATCAAGGGTTTCACTGAAAGCTGCCAAAGCTGCTTGAATGAAGCCAAAGATAGAATTTCAGATTTTGAAGACAGCATGGCAGCTAGCGATCATGAAGGAAAGGATCTCTTAAAATCAACAAGGAACCAGGAAAAGTCAATTCAACAGGAGTCAATGAAACAGCAGGAGGCAACACAAATGACATAAAAAGGATATTTGCAGAAATAATAGCAGAAAATTTCCCAACCATGGAAACAGAACCTGATATACAAGTAAATGAGGCATGTAGAACTCCAACTAGACATAACCAAAATAAAACTACACCCAGGGGCTGGGGATTTAGCTCAGCGGCAAAGTGCCTGCCTGGCAAGCGCCAGTTTGTGAGTTCGGTTCCCGGTACCGGAGACAAACCAAAAAAAAAAAAAAAAAACTACACCCAGACATATAATAGTCAAGATCCCAGATCTTCAGCAAAAGAACAGAATATTAAAAGCTGCTAGAGAAAAGAAACAGATTACCTACAAAGGAAAGACCATCAGAATCACAGCAGACTTCTCAACACAAACCATCCAATTGAGAAAAGCTTTGGAGTGAAGTATTACAGGTTCTGAGACAAAATAGCTTCCAACCAAGACTGATGTACCTTGCCAAACTCTCCTTCAGATTCAATGCAGAAATAAAATATTTCCATGACAAAGAACAATCAAAGAACTTCATGAGGGCCAAACCATTGTTGTAAAGAGTATTAAAAAACATTCTAGACAGAGAAAAAAAATGACCAAAATTCAAGAATAACAATAGAAAATAACCCTCAGCAGAACAAGCAATTAAACAGGTAGAAAAAATAGGAAACCAACAGCAAGTAAATAACATGACAATGATAAGTCAACACATATTAGTTATAACCATAAATATAAATGGCCTCAACTCACCAGTCAAAAGAAACAGACAGGCAGAGTGGATTAAAAAACAAAATGCAATGATATGCTGCATACTGGAAACACACTTTACTCAAAAGGAAATTCATAGACTGAAAGTCAAAGGATGGAAAATAATCCTCCATGCAACAGGATCCCAGAAAAAAGAAGGTGTAGCTATTATGTTTGCAGACAATGTAAACTTCAAACCGAGAACAATCAAAAGAGATAAAGAAGGTCACTACATACTTGTTAGGGGAAAACTGCAAGAGGATGAGATAACAATCATAAACATGTATGTACCAAATATCAGAGCTCCAAATTATATAAGACAAATCTTAACAGGCATGAAAACCCATATAATTAATAACACTATTGCAATAGGGGACCTCAACACCCCTTTGACACAAAGAGATAGGTCAACTGGACAGAAAATCAGCAAAGAAATAACAGACCTGAACCAGATCTGTGAACAAATGGACTTAGTAGATGTATACAGAGTGTTCCATCCCACAACGTCAGAATACACACTTTTCTGAGCTGCATATGGGACTTTCTTTAAAGTACAACACATTCTAGCCCATAGAGCAAACCTACCTAAATGCAAAAGAATTGCAATTATCCCATGCATATTATCTGACCACAGTGCAATGAAATTGGAAATTAATGACAAAAGGAACTCCAAAAACTCCATAAACACTTGGAAATTAAACAACAACCTCCTGAACAAGCAATGAGTCATAGAAGAAATAAAGAAGAAATTAAAAAATATCCACAAACAAATGAAAATGTAAATACAACTTACCAGAGTCTGTGGAATGCAATGAAAGCAGTCCTCAGAGGGAAATTTATACTGATGAACTCACACACAAGGAAAACAGAAAGAACAAATAAACAATCTAACGCTGCACCTCAAACTTTTAGAAAAAGAACAAGTCAAGCTCAAAGCCCAAAGAAGAGAGGAGATTCTAAAGATCAGGGCAGAAATTAATGCAATTGAGATGAAGAAAAACCCTCCAAAAAATAAATGTATCAAAGAGTTGCTTCTTTGAAAGAATAAATAAAATTGACAAACCCCTAGCCAACCTCACCAAAAAAAAAAAAAAAAAAAAAAAACTCAAATTCATGCAATAAGGAATGCAAAGGATGAAATTACAACAGATTCTACAGAAATTCAGAAGATCATGAATACCTACTTTGAAATTCTTTACTCCCATAGGATAGAAAACTCAGATGAAATGGACAAATTGATATGTATGAATTACCAAGGTTGAGTCAAGAAGATATAAAAATCCTGAACAACCCAATATCAATTAATGAGATTGAAAAAGTAATTAAAAACTTACTGACAAAGAAAAGTGGAGGCCTAATGGATTAACAGGAGATTTTTACAAGAAATTCAGAGAAGGTTTAAAATCAACACTCCTCAAACTCTTCAATGAAATTGAAAAGGAAACAATTCTCCCTAACTCATTTCTGGAGGCAAGTATTATACTGATACCAAAACCAGAGAAAGACCCAACTAAGAAAGAGAACTACAGACCAATCTCCTTAATGAATATAAATGCAAAGATGCTCAATAAAATACTAGCAAATAGAATGCAGCGAATCATCAAGAAAATCATACAGCACGACTAAGTTGGATGCATTCCAGGAATGCAGGGATGGTTCAATATTTGCAAATCAATAAATGGTATACACCATATCAATAGAGCCAAAGACAAAAACCACAGGATCATCACAATAGATGCAGAAAAAAAGCTTTTGACAAAGTCCAACATGGATTCATGATAAAAACACTACAGAAAATAGGAATAGATGGTCTTTACCTCAACCTGATCAAAGCCACCTATGACAAACCAATAGCCAACATCATATTAATGGCCCAAAACTGAAAGGTTTTACTTTAAAATCGGGAACAAGACAAGGATGTCTGCTGTCACCACTCCTGTTCAACATAGTTCTGGAAGCATTAGCCAGAGCAATTAGACAAAGAGAGAAATAAAAGGAATAAGGATAGGAAAGGAGGAAGTAAAACTATCACTATTTGCAGATGACATGATACTTTACATGAAAGACCCAAAAACTCCACAAGAAGACTCCTTGAATTAATCAACAAATTCAGCAGTGTAGCTGGATACAAAGTCAACACCCAGAAATCGATAGCATTTCTATACACAAATAACAAACAGACTGAGAGAGAAATTAAGGAAACCATACCTCTCACAATAGCATCCAAGAAACTGAAATATTTAGGAATCAATCTAACAAAAGCAGTAAATGATCTATTCAATGAAAGCTACAGTACTCTGAAAAAAGAGATCAAAGAGGATTTCAATTAATGGAAATCTATTCCTTGCTCATGGATAGGAAGAACCAGCATTGTGAAAATGGCCATACTACCAAGATTGTTCTACACATTCAATGCAATTCCCGTTAAAATACCATCAGCATACCTCACAGATCTAGAGAAAACATGCCTTAAATTCATCTGGGACCAGAAGAGACCCAGAATAGCAAAAGCAATCCTGGGCAACAAGGGCAAGTCAGGTACAATCACAATCCTCCACCTGAAATTATACTACAAAGCTACTCTAATAAAATCAACATGGTACTGGCTAAAAAACAGACCTGAGAATCAATGGAACAGACTGGAAGACACAGACACAACTATAACACACTCAGCCACCTAATCTTTGATAAAGGGGCCAAACAAACTCACTGGAAGAACAATAGCCTCTTTAATAAATGGTGCTGGAAAAATTGGCTTGCTACCTGCCAAAGACTGAAAATAGACCCAAGCCTATCACCATGCACCAAACTCAAGTCA